>NC_056729.1:579058979-579358979 GCF_019279795.1 Protopterus annectens
AAATTGAGGCCCATGAGCCCCCAAATGAAAAACAATGGGGCTAAGGTCCCCACCCGTGGGCAGTCACCACTGCACCTTCACGGCCCAGAAGGTGGCTGTGCTTGGTGCTGAGCAAGAGGGGCAGGCTGACTCTATAAATGCACCATGCAGCCTTCAAGCTGGTGTAGTAGGTCTCCAAACTCCTTGCGCAGCTCACTACACACCAAGCCCTGGACCTGACTTCGGGTGACAGGTTCCTGTCTGTGCCCTCTCTCTAGAGGATCCCTTCTGTGCCCTCTCCTGGGTGGGGGGGACGAGCCACATCCCCTGAGGCAGTTCCAACCGAGGCGGTGCAAGACCAGCGGACGAGGAGGTCCTGCGGTGGGTCCCAGGCATGCTGGGGCCTGGTGCCATGGCCAGGTGAGGTGGGTCCACTGGGATCGGCCTTCCCGTATGTGCTATGGTGTTGCAGTTTTAAAACATGTGGGTTAGTAATAGTCAACACAATCCCGGATTAGTTGTAACAGCATGAATAGATTATTCCCATTAATCCGAAACACCAGATTTGGAACAGTTGCATAGCAAATAGAACACCTGTATATATAGAACCACAGTGGCCATTACAATGGCATGCAGGTTACATTGATAGCAACAGGCCACCATTGATAGTATTTCAACATGGAACATTAATAGAAACACATTTCAATATTTATTGAACAATAGGACGTATGTCCAAACAGTGGGTTTGATGTAAACATACCCATTGATTTGTGTATTTAGATTATTGTTGCAGATATGGTGGGTGGGGGGGAGATGTCAATTAACAACTTGTATGTCCTTGTAGTACTCACAACTTTAATGATCATTGCTGTAATCATTTAAGGTACAGGTATTATTACAATACTCTATAGCCTTAGTTTGGGCAGTAGTATGTTTGTACACAGTGTGTACTGTTTTATACCTAAATTCTTACATCTCTTACCTGGTAGATATGTGGATGGAATGTTTAACACTACCTGACTGTTTCCACACATATTCCCAGATTCCAGTTAATAGTACGCACATACCTCTCAGTCTCTTAATGCACACACTCTGGACAAAGCTTGACAACATGGGGGTACAAAGACATGTTTTGAATATTGTTGCCATAAACTTGGAGAGTTGCATGAGTGACAGGATATGTTTTAATATGCATTTTCTGAAGGTTTTGAGGTCTGAAAATCAACTGTATGTCATTATTTCCTGACTACAATTCTGAGATCATCCCAGTGATTTGCCAGGGGGACAGAGGAACAGGCAGAAAATATGAGTCAATTATTTGGACATTCTGAACAATCTGTACAGTTGAGAGGTATGATTATGTATACAGTTTACTGCCAATCCCAGCATTCGAACTATGGCTGTGTCTGCTAAAAATACAACTATTTAAGTCACAGTAGAGTGTGCTATTTGGATATTATTTTCTGTCTAAGTCCTTCTTGGTTGTACAATCTGATCTTGTACTTGCAACAGTCTTATACAGACATTCTTGGACGTTTTTTTTATGTAGCACAGTGTGGGGTAACAGTGGTTAATACGACATTACTATTCAGAGAATGCAATAATAAATGCCATACAATACCAGAGTCAACACAACCAGTCCAGGATTTAGAGCTTTGCCAGGCAGTTACAGTTTTATTTAAATATGACCTATATGGGACTATTACTGTCATATTGTCTGGTTTATTCAGTACAACCCATACAACAGCTTTTTATACTGCCAGATGACTTTCTACTACTTTATATTTATTTGGTATGACTACTAGGAGCAGGATTGTTACTCACCAGCCTCGTGATGCAGCCTTTGAAGCCTACTTGCATGGGCTTCCTGATGCACAGCCCAATCAGCTGCAGCTATAAAGGAAATAGAGACCTATTTAGTCATACCTATCCATCACATACACACACTGGACTTCAGTAAAAAGTAATGGTATGACTACTTATACACTGCTGGGACATCACCCCTCTGACTTGCTTCTTGGACCCACCTGTCCAAGACCTCCCTCTTTCTCCACCGTAGTGGTGCCTGACCTGCTCAACAGTCCGAGGGATACCAGTGGCACTGGTGAGATCACTAGTGAGATGGTCCCAGGCTTCCGCTTTATATTGGGAGCCCTGTTACTGGCCCTGCAGCAGTCTCTCATCATGTTTTTTTTTTTTTACCAGGAGTCCTACCATGACCTTGGACTCCTGTATGACCCAGCACTGTGCCCAGAAGCGCAATCCCTCTCCAACACCTGCCGTCATGCCTACAGTGGGAAGCTGCAACCAGTAATGAGCTGTATTCCTGCCTGTGGGGTTTAAATGTGGCAAATTTACCACCCTTTGCCGTGATTGGATGGTTTTTAACATCAGCCAATGTGGTTTCATTAGATTTATTCATGTCTGACTATACTGTATGGGGCACTTGTCTTTATATGGGGATTTCACAGCTTTATTAAACTGACACCTCACATCTGGACCTAATGCAGTACTCCGGTTAACAAATATGTTATTTAGTAGGTAATACTAAAAAATTAATGTATATGTACTGCTTTCACATGTAAAATGTGAATTGGTTACAGTGGGGATCGAACCGGGAATAGCAGCTCACAAAATATACACTGTAACCACTACACTATTGCAGTACTGCTCATGTTGGATGTCTCTTGCTATTTAACTTCTTGTGCTGTTTAAGCCAGACTAAGTGTAGCTAAGCAACAGGCACACCCGCGCAGCTACGCTTAAACTTTATCGGATTTATAAAAAAAAAAAAAAAAAAGTTTTGTTGTGTTGTTTTATCTATACCTTTCAGAATATCCCTGCTAGTGCTAAACTTATTGGCTTTGTCCACATTCATTACTATGACTGGTTGGGAGGTATGCGCTATGTGCTTATGCTGTGTTATCCTAATAACTTTTGGCTTGGTAGCATACCTCTCAACCTCTTAGAGCAAAATATCTGGACAAAGCCTACAATGATGGGGGGGGGGGGACAGATTTTAAATGTTGCTCTTACAAACTTAAAAAGTTTATAGAGTAATAGGTTTTACATTAGCATGAATTTTCTGATGGATGTGTGGAGTCTTAAACTCAAATGTTTTGTCATTATTTAATGACTTCAATCCTGAGCTATTTGCCAGAAAGGTACACATTTTAGGGGGAGCACACCAAAGATATGAGACAAAATTTGGGCATTCTGCAAAAATCTATACAGTTGAGAGGTATGCTTGGTAGGGGCGATTGTCCCTTTTGCCTTTGACCACATGTTTTCCCGGTGGGTTGGGGGTGTTATGAGCGAAAGGCAATTCTGTATTGCAGGGGGCATGTGTATTGAGAACTCTGCTCTCAGACACAGACCCTGCGCTTGTACGCGGAACTATGTCCGTTTTAGAGCATGGCAGCGTGCCGGCATAACTATGCATGGCGCACTGCCATGCTGAACTGAAACGGTCCCTGCCGTGTAGGAATAACTTATTTCTGAATGGCTGCTTGCTTAATCCCCGGGGTATATTTATGAGTCCTTATCTTACAAGCACTCATCTCTGAACTGGATTTTGCTTCTATAATTACTTTATCACATTCTGCAAAAGATAATATAATTGCTATGACTTTTATAGCAAATGTAAAATAAAATTATCTGGTAAATAAACATATACAATTGTGATTTTGACCGATGGGCATCACTTGTGTGCTTTCATGACCCAGCAATGAAGTTTCTTAATTTAATTTAACTGAGCAATTCTTTTACATGTCTTATAACTAGTATTACATATTGTTTGTAAGAGGATCCATATAATTTGGTGTCCGTCCTCTATAAATTCTCTCTTTTTCTACACCTGTAATATATGCACCTTGAAGCCTAATTACCATATACTGTATTAGCTTGTTTCTGTAACTCTTCAGCTAGATGTTTAACTAATAATCCTATATATTTATGTTTTAAATCTTTACGTGTAATAGGTTCTAATAAATGTTCTATGTTGCCTGCCTTCCAGATCTGTGTTTTGCATACCATGTTGGTGTCCTTTTTAATTTTCTGTCTAATGTGCAATAATCATTACATAATGTGCACTTTATTCTGTAAAATCAAACTTGGCTTGTCATGCTTCGAATATATAAATTGTCTTGGTAAACGTGTTAAAAATTATTCAGTCATTAGCTTTCAAGGTAAAGAGAATTATGTGAGCTGTAAAGTAATTCTGCAAAGTCTTTTCTGATTAAATATGCATGTTATACATGCGTATTGTAGAAACTGTCTAGTAATGCTGTGCGAAATATATTATACTGAATGTTTAAAATGAGTATGAATGTTATATTCTGAAATCTGATAGAAACTGCCACTAAAGTAATACCTATTATTTATACTGAACATCTAAAATAGCTGTGTATGACTGTTCTGTTCCTGAAACTAATTATGCTAAAGGGATACCTTTTTTCTGCCTATAGCATCTGAGCACAAATAAAAATATAAACTGAAATATAGTACTATTATGCAGTAGTCTGAAAGTGAAATTCAGTTTGAAATGCTTTTAATGTTGTGTCATCACGAATTTGCATGAATATACTTCTGCGTCTGTATTATACTGTTCTTGTTTTTACTGTATAAATGCACATCTGCATTTGTACTATATACAAGTCCTAACTCTAAACAACGCACTTTTGGATAACTGAAATAAATGTACTGAATAATTGATGCATTTAATTGTCTTTCATTTATATTTAAAGAAACATTGAAAACAAATAACTTCTGGCTTTTTTGTCGATAATCCACTTGACTTTGCACCACAGTTCTTGCCGACTTAAGTCCTGCTCTGCATTGTCTGAAGTCATTGCTGAGGTACTGGAAAAGCCACTCTAGTGCCCTTTATTGTTCATTTTCAGTCATCTGTTATAATAACTTGGCCTCCCGACTTCCCCTGTTCCCTATAGTAAGGATGTATGCAGAATATCTTTAATCTTTTGCTACTAAAGGGGGTACTGCCAGCACACCTAGCTGGAATTTTGTAAATAATTGCCATTTGTGAATGTTAAACTAATTTATGTAAAGGATGCTTGTTTTATAAATGTATTAGAACTGTATGTCATGTGTATATCAAACTGCTCTGTACAGATGTTTGTGTTGAAAAGGTATTTGTAAAGTGCTGTGTTTAGAATGTATCCACGGTTTGCCCTACTGGAAGGGAACAGAAATGGACATGCTCTATTGTAACTGTTTTAAATGTGTATATTTTAACAGTGGTAACTGGAATACAGGAGGTTAACCTCAGTCCAGCAAACTTTAGAAAAAATATTTGAAATTAAATCACTTTATAGGGTACGGCATAAAGAGGCTATCTCTCAAGTTTTCAATGCAACTAGAGATTCAAAGTCTGTACTAGGAAGCTTTCTGTATTGTCTTTAGGGTGAAATTGCTAATCTGATAGCATGAAGGAATGTATCTGATCGCATGAAGGAATGTAATTTTTATGACTTCCAGCATCTTCCAAAGATCTGAGCAAAAGCCCTCATCTATGTATTTTTTACAGATAAATGCTAAATGCTACCAGCTGCCAGCAGTGGGGGGTTTGGCCTGGGAACTAGAAGTCAGGACCAGAAATTGTCATTCTGCAAGCTCTCCCAGCAGTAATATTTTAGATATCTGAGAAGTCTCTTAGTGAGACAGAGCATTCTGCTTTCTGCCTTTTGGCCCTGACAACAATAAGAGCCCTTCACCACATTTGCCTTGCTCTATTACTATGTTTTTTTAGGATATAGTAATTCTGTTAGATATAGTCAGGAATGTAGTGAAGCGTAGTTCAGGTTTTGTTTTTCTTTTTGTGTGAGCCTGTGCTGCAGTGTTATTTTAAATATTTCCTGTGCTTTTGAACTCTGTCACTGGGAGTATATATTTAGTATTGTTTTGTTCTTCTATTGTTTATTATTAAATATATGTAAACCTTTCATTGTGACTTATTTGTGAAGAGATATTTAAGTTTTAAGAGTACTTGCATATTTATTTGATGATAGTGTGTGGGCCACTCCTAATAGCTTTGCTCTTGGTCCGACTATAATTTGTGTTAATAATATTTGGTCCGACTATAATTTGTGTTAATAATATTACACAGTAAGATTGGATACCCTTTGTTAGTCATAATGTAGCTGGCAGGAGTGCTGGTGGCAGTGAAAACTACCTTATAGTCTGGGCAGAAGGGGGTATAGCTAATAAACCTCCTTTTGTGTGTGTGTGTGTGTGTGTGTGTGTCAGAGTTACTTGGGCAGGGACAAGAAGCACTGGTTGGACAGAGGGTGCTGGAGGTCTTGGCTTGGTCACTCAGTTGAGATCTCAACTCTATAGCTGTGCCAGTAGTGGAGTATTATTGGGGATCTGTAGGAAGAGGGAGAAACCAGCTCCTGACTGACTCTGGTCTCTGTGTGCTCTTTAGGAAAATTGCACTTGATACAGAAAGCTGCACCTGAAAATACTCTGTATGTACCCATTATCCTCTCAGTGAACATCCCCCACTTTTGCCACTGGTTAGGATTGAGGCTCCTAGATTACTGGTTGGCAGTGGTGAGTCATCAAACCTTTAATAATCTTGATATCTGTGACAAACGTGTTCTTCCAGTAAAATACAAAAAAGCAGTATCAAGTTGGCAGCTTTAACAAGTATAAACTGATGTAAACATCTTTTTCATTACTTGTTGTCCCGACTTTATCTACATTTCATCTGCTTGCCTGCCTGAAATGAGCCAGTATTACTAATAAACAAACTCTTGTAGGTCTATAACCAAAACTATAATGTACTACAGTGAAATAGAAAGGTGGTAACCTCATTACTGAATCAAAGGGGAAAACTCTCCCTGCCATGAGCTCAAATGAAACTAAAGTAATAATCTGACACTGTACTTACATTTCTACATTTATAAAATTAATCTTAACGGTTGAATTTTTTAATATGTCAATAACTATTTTTACATTATAACCCTCGGCCTATAACTGCATGCTGAAGAAATTACTCTTTATAAATAATTTCCATCCACTGACTTAAGTTTTAGTGTTCTTTCAGCTGTTGCAATTTAACTCTTTCAGTACTTCTGAAAGCTGCAGTCGTATATTGTTACTGTTGACAATTTTCCTTGTAGCCCAAATTTTCAGATAGAGCAAGAATTGCTACTAAATAAAACCTGCCAGTGATAATATTTGACTGATGTTTACCATACTGATCTGATGTTGTCCCTTTCATTCCTCCTCATGGTTCGATCACAGATCTGACCCTTGTATCCAGTGCAGCTGCATTTTCACAGACTAGGATCCAAGTCTCGAGCTCCTCCCTCTTCCCATAATGCTCAGTCCTCTGCCTAACCTCTTCATATCTCATTTGCCACCAACAGTGACAGATGTGGTGGTTGTTGAGTCTCAAGCATTCATTATAAACTCTTGGTAGTGGTAATGTTTTTTGATACACAAGTCAAATTTAATTCTATTTCTAGCATTTCCTCTCTTTATTCTCCCCTTCTTTAGTTTGTGCAGAGTTAGGAGTGAACTTCTCCTTTCCTCTTGTGCTGTTGTCGAGCCTTGGCCGGTGCTTTCTTTTTCTTGCCATTAGTTAACACAAAAAAAAAAAAAAATGTAGTTGCTGTCTTCTTTGAGTGAAGTGTACTGTTTTGTTCTTGGTGTATCTGGATAGCTGTATTGTTTCTTTCTGGTGGGCATGTGTTTGCAATTTTTCACTGCCTGACAAGCCTGCTGGGTTTAAATGGCACTCTGAATGCAGGGAGAAAATGCCCCATTCTGATGCTCACAGTAGGTACGTATATTGTCTGGGCCAGAACTTCTACGGTCGGCTTGTTCTATCTGTGAGGGATATAATCCCAGGGCTATTGCCTACCGCAAGAACAAGTTAATATTTAAGGGACTCCTACTGCTTATTTTGCTGTCTCTCCAGGGGCTCAAATCCCCTCTGAGAGTGTTATCAGGTCTGTTGACCCAAAGAAATGCCATCACAAGTCCTTGAGGGTTTCATCTGAACCACCATCTAAATTACTGAAACCTTTGGATCTGACTGGGTCAGATCAGAGACCAGTGTCGGCTCTAGTGGATCCAAAGCACTAAGTGGATCCGACCAGTATTACCTTATTAGCGAGTTCTCTTGAGAACCTCCACTTTCACTTCAGATCCTAAGGCTTCAGCTCTGAGAGCAAGGAGTTGAACCCTGGAGTTGGGTGTAAAAGCTGCATCTCTTTCCAGACTTTAGCAGATGCCCACTAGACACTCTCTAGGCCATCATCAGTTTTCTCAAGGCCGTCTAGGAGCCTTTCGGAGATCAGTGTGGACAGGATGATAAGGAAGATCCTCAAGACTCTGATCCAGATGGGGGTTTTGCCTACTCCATCCCCTCTGGGATCTGCGAGTGTTGCTATTCCAGTGCACTCTTGTCCGATCTGACCTTCAGTATCAGAGTCCCAGGATCGTAGCCACCCGAGAGAGCCAGGGTTTGATTTGAGGAGCCATCCTTCCTCTACACCAGCTGTTGCTCTGACTTCCCCTGCTCCAAGGTCATTGGATTGCAACTGGTCTCTGATCGTGGATGATCCTGTCAGATCCAGGGGAAGGGTTCAGCTCCAACAAAGTCTGAGCAGTCTCTTCCCCTTGGTGCTCCAGAGCTGGGCAATTTGGGTCCAATTCTGCCTGAAAACCATGGATCTGGGATCCCTACTTTTCCTCGATTGCTTCAGCTCCGGGGGAGCTAGGGAAGGATTCTCCAGTTCCATTAGTGCTCCAAGTCAGAAAGTGCCTTCTCCAGTTTAGAGATCCAATTTCTGTGAGCTATGATCTTCCCTTTTGCCCCTCTTTGGATCAGAGAATTGAGCCTGTCATACCTGTCCAAGGTCAACCCATCCAGAGAAGCCTCCAGACTCTTCCCCTAGAGGGAGTCCATTCTTCTTCCAAGACCTCCCCTGAACATCCCACAGAGGAGATTCCTCATAAGAAGATGTGCAAGAGGAGGCTCATTGACTCCCCCCTTGGAGTCCATTACTAAAGACACAGAATTTGATGAAGGGGAAGGATCCCCATGGTCACCACCTGAGGACATCTCCTTTGGAGACATGTTAGAGATCCTGTGGTTAGAGAGGTGGTTGGTCAACCCAAACTCCTTCCTTGGAAGAGTCCGTATTTTTGGAGGCTTTCCAGATCTACCAATCTACATCTTGGGTGATCCCTCTGTGGATAAGCTCATGAATTTAGTAGCCCACCTGGCCAGGTAGGAGCCGGACACGATTGAACGATTTCCAAAATGACCAGAACTTCCTGTCACTTCCTTAAGATGGACTGTACTGGACCAAGAGTATACTGGTAAATGCCATGATTGTGGCAGCAGTACCCAAGAAGGAGCTAACTGAATGGAGCTCCACTGTCCACCTGCTGAACAGGAAGTCCAGAGCAATGGACAGGTTTGTTAAGCTCATTTGCACCTCTGCCACTTTCTCACTGAGAGCATTAAACTATTTGGTGCACTTTTTACTTGGTTGCAGAGAGTTCTGGTTAAAGAACTTTCTGACTCTGTAGCAGAGACCATGTTGACGTGTTGGCAGAGGACTTTTTCTCCACAACTGGCAACTCCTTTCTTCCTTGTCAGATTCTTCTATGAGGCTTATCTCCCATTCCATGGGGGACATCTCACGGGCAGCCAGCTCAGGTGTTGCTATTAGAACGCCATCCATCAAAGATACCCTAAATGCAGGAAGGAAAGACCTTGTCTGCTGTTTTGGTCAGGTTTTCAACACCCTCAGTGCACCTTTTCCAGAAACTAGCGTAGTGGCAATAAAATCTGATTCCAAAAATCTTGGGGGTCTTCCCAGGGTCAACATGTGGGTTCTTCTACAGAGGAGATTTCAATGGGAGACGCTGCCCTAGGGGCAGAGGAAGACTGCAGAATCAGGGCCTATCAGCACTCCTGAAGCATTGCCCAGCTGCTTATCTTTGGAGGCAGTCGGGGGTCGTTTTTCACTGCACCCAGCTGCCTGGACTGATCTAACAGAAAGCATTTGAGTGCTAAAGATCATGTCCAGAGGTTAGTACATTCCCCTTTTCCTTCAACCTCCAGAGAAACGGAAGAAAATCCCAAATGTTCCACCTAGTCAGAGGGAGTATGCAGTACCAGAAATTCAAAAACTACTGCAAAAAAGTCATCCAAGAGGTCTTGCCTGAACAAAAAGGATTCTGAACTTACTCATGCTTCATTTTAGTGCCAAAGAAAACTGGGGATCTGAGACCCATTCTGGATCTAAGCAACATTAATTTGTTTGTAAAGAAGGCAACGTTCCAAATGGTTATGGTTCAGTCCATTTTACCACTTTTGCAAAAAGTTGACTGGATGTGCTCGGTGGACTTACAGAACATGTACCATCACATCAAAATAGACAGGTGTTCCAGAAATCATCTGTTCTTTTGGCTGGGAGCCAGTCACCACCAGTTCAGAGCTCTGCCCTTTGTACTCGTCACAAACCCCAGGTTGTTTACCAAATACATATAAGTAGTAACAGCTCACTTGAGACTGCAAGATTCCAGATGTTTCCTTATCTAGATGACTGGCTCTTCACTGCCCCAACCAGGCATCAACTTATTCAGGCCATGGATTACTTTTTTAGAATTTCCAATCATCTGGGCATCACTGTAAACCTGACAACAATCAAACCCATCTCTGGTACAGAATTTAGAATTAATTCAATCTCTACCCCCTTCACCACGTACAGACATTGAGAGAGCTTGTTCAAGCCATTTTAGACCGGCCATCTCCACCAGCAAAACTGATACTTCAGGCTCTTGGATCCACGGCAGCTGCCATTACTCTAGTTCCGTTGGCAAGATTCTTTATGCGAGTGCTTCAGTGGGCCTTGGCTGTTCAGTGGTGTATTCTTTAACAGCCTCTATCTGTTCCTATCAAGTTGACTCTGGTTTGCAGAAAACATCTCTAGTGGTGGCTTCTGTCGGACGACCTGATGATCAGCAGGTCATTCTTACTTCCTTCTCCCTCAGCCACAGAGACCAAGGACGATTCCCCAGTTGGGGGGGGGGGGCATTTCCAGGGAAAGATGCTCCAAGGCACGTGGATGCACATAAAGACCAGATCGCATATCAGTGTTCTGGAGATGAGAGCAGTTCTCGTGTTGCAAGCCTTTCAGGATGTTCTCCCCTCTAGGAACTATTGCGATTCACACAGACATTCAGTGGTCTGGTACATCAGCAAGAAAGGAGGAACCCGCTCATACCCCTTGTGCAAAGAGGCCATGAGGGTCTGAGAATGGGTGATGTCTTCATACCGCTTTCTACTTACGACTAACATATCAGGGGAGTCCAACATTCTCACAAACACAGTAGGTCCATTCTGACCCCTTACGAGTGGTCCCTCAGTCAGTCGTAAGTGAACATGATTTTCAGCCATTGGGGCCAACCCTGCTGCCATTTGTTTGCATTTCCTCAGAACAACAAGTGCAGCAGCTATTTCGTTCTGATTAACCCCTCCAGGGGAGTCCCAAGGGATGCTGTAGTTCACGATTGTCCTGGTCTCCTCTACCCTTGATCCCAAAGTTTTTACAGAAAGCAAAATGGTTGAAGACCTTGGTAATCCTCATTGCACACCTAGGGGCCTCCCCTTTCCCTGGTCTCGCCTGAAATATCTTACATGGATACTGGAACTCAAACAGGACCTCCTCTTTCTCCCATCAGAGGGTCATCATCCCAGTCTACACTCCCTCAAACTGACCGCTTGGTTTCTAAAGTTCCAGTGATTGTGCAAGTGTCCAGGCTTGCCTCCCCTGTTTGAGATCTTGCGCTAGCTTCCCAAAAAATGCCCACCAAGAAATTTGATAGAAGTAAATGGCAGAGATTTGTTTTCTGGGCTTCCAAAGGAAAACATTGATCCCTTTCCATTGCCATTACATCAGCAAAAAGGGTCTCAGAAATTCAGGCGCTGTCATCTAAGCCTCCTTGCGTCATTTTTCATAAAGATAGTGTTCCTTCTTACTAATCCCCCTTTATGCCCATGGTAGGCACAGAATCTAATCTCAGCCAGTCCATACAATTGCCAGTTTTCTTTCTGAGTATCTCAAATAAAGGAGAACATGTGTTGCATTTGCTTGATGGTCCTAGACAGTTGCATTTTTATCTTCATAGAACAAAACATTGTCGAAAGTCAGAACAACTGTTTGTGTCCTTTTTGCTGAGCCGCCTAGATCGGGCAGTTTCTAAAGTTACTGTGGCTAAGTGGATAACAGACTATTTCTTTGATTTATGCCAAAAATGGGCTGCACTTCCCTCCTAAGGACCACTCATCTAGGTCCATGTCTGTATCATCTGTTTTTTCTTCCAGAGCATCGATAGTCGATATCTGTGCTGCAGGCACCTGGTCGAAAACTCATACCTTTGTCATGCACTACAAACTGGGCATTGTTGTCAGGAGCAGGGTTTCATTTGGTTCAGCAGTGCTCTGGCGTAGCCTTCCTTGAAGCCACCGTGGGGTTGTATAGCTGGGGACTGTGACCCAACCATGAGGAAGAATGAAAGGGATGACATCAGATTTACAAGTTATGTACTTTCCATAACTTGGCATTTGTGTTGTCCTCTTTCCTCACCTTCCCTCCCAGCCATCCCCATGCCCACTGTTCTAGAAAACCCAGTGCAGAAATGTTTGGGAACTTGATGCTCCTGGTTTGAGCCTCTGGTTTCTTTCTTCCTTTCAGTCTTTACTATACACTATTAACTGTTTAGGCAGTAAACCCGATCTGAGGAAGTTAGGCAGAGGACAGAACATTATGGGAAGAGGGAGGAGCTTGAGACTTGGATCTTAGTCTGTGAAAATGCAGCTGAGTCAGATCCATGACCAGTCCTGAGATAAGAATGAAAGAGGACAACACAGATGCCGAGTTATGGTCAATACATAACTTATAATTTTATAGTGTACAGTAATGATTTCATTTCAGCTCGCTGAGCTGACCTTTTAATCTGATAACTTAATCACAGGATTCTTTGCCACGAGTGTGTTCTGGAAAGCTGCAGTTTCTGAATGAAATCTGGAAAGTATTGAACTATTTACATGTACACATTTACTACTAGACTTGAACTGATATGATTCTGGGGATTTACTTGCATGTCCTTTACAAGTGTGTGAAATTTATTCAGACAGTTCTTACATGACATCTGAACCAGTGACTGCACCGTCACTTTTAAAAATATAACACTGACTTAAATTTTACACTCTGTAAAACTATTACTTAATATTTATAAATGCAATGCTTCCATCTCTCTGTCTGTATCAAGAAATTTTTATACATTGCAACACTTTTTTATCATAATTTTAATGGTCTTGACAGTGTCTGCTGAAACAAAACAATAGCAAAAAATGAATCTGCTAGACCTGTAACTGTAAACTATTTACTGCACGGGTATAAGTTGACTGTCAGTTTTGGTGTGCCATGCACATCGTGCTACAAGAATAGTATTTACTCATTTCAAATCTAGTACTAGCGTGGTACTGTCATTTTCTGCTCATAAAAGGGGATTGAATGGACTTGATTCTTTTACTATACTACCCATTCTTTTCCAGTCTGTAATACATTTCAGAACTTCTCATCACTTCTCAGAGTAAGATACTGTTTCTGAAGATGTGGTTAACTTTTCTTCTGCACTTCAGCTGTGGCAACTGAACTAGAATTTATTTTGTCTTTAATCCATGAGTCTGCATATTCCTGTCGTAACTGATATTTTCTAAATTCTGTACATCATTACACACAATTTCTTATAAATGTCTTGTTTGCATTACTGTACATTCTGTAGCATTTTTATCTCTCTGTAAAATCTTGTTACTGAAGTCTAAAACATTTAACTCTGACATGACACAGTGAGAGCTGTTTTCTACTGTAACGTTTGACCCTTTAAATCCTGACAATATTATCACTGTACTTGTGTCCTCTGGTAGACATTTGTAAATGAAAATGATGCATCCGTATCAGTCAGTACAGTATTCCATAATTCCTTTCCTATAAACAATGAAATATATGGTCTGTCATCTCTCTCGACCTTAAACCATATCAGATCATCTGGTTTGGTGCTGGATCGCCACGCCCTTTTATAGATATTCTGAAAATCCTTTTCTGTAGAACTGGTAACAACATTGACTTGAGCAATGGCATGCATTTTTCCATTCTTTTGCCCTGAAGTCTGTGCATCATTTACTGTATCGGACAGATCTGTTTTGGACGGATTGCTGTCATTCTCTGTACTCTGATTAATCTTTGCACTCTGATCCCCCTCAGTGCAGTGTTTGCACTAGCGTCTGAAAACAACAAACTAGGATTTGTTGTTGTAACCCGGTACGTAAAAATCCACTACCAATCATTAGAGTTCCGCTGTGGCGACCCCTAACCGGGAAAAAGCCGAAAGACACAAACAATTACTACTAATAATATGAGACACTGAAAATGTCTTTTCTGTGTTCTGTTCTGAAATCTATTGAATGTGTTTGTCAGGCTGATCTGTATAGGCAATACTGCAGTGTAACTTCATTCTGGAATACATGTGCTGTAGTACAATACTGATATCAGAAGCTGAAAAATACTGTAATTTCTTTCAACACTGATTGACACTGCAGATCATAAGGATGTCTTTCTGTAACTTTACTCATTACAGCTTTTTTTTGTGGACCATTTTATGTCTGTAAAGATTTGAACGGCACAATTGCTGATGCATTTACTTTAGGAGCCTTTGACCTTTTCTGAGATTTACTGACAGATGTGGGTAGAAAATACATTCTAATAAAAATGCTCACATAAGGAAAATTTAAAGGGGGTTGAGTCGGTGCCCAGTCTTCTCACAACTGAACTCCCTCTTGTAAAGATTCTTTTGCCATATCGACGTCACACTGGTAACGTCAAGGTCTGTCATTATTTTGTTTGGAAATTCTGAAATTCTATGATAAATTACTGTAGAGTTTTACTTTTACTGAAGTAAAGGAACACTGCTCCTCTTAAGTAAAATGTAGCCTATCTTCTCATGACATAATATCCCTGTACTCCTCCCTTATCAGACCCATTATTGAGTACAGTGCCCCCTTCGACATGTACTTTGCCAAGCGCATGCAGCAGCTGGAGAGACCACAGAGGTTCCTGACCAGGAAAATCCAGGGTCTCAAACACCTATCCTGTACAGATGGGATGAAAGCCCTGTCCCTCTATTCAGCCTCATACAGACTGCTTAGAGGTGACCTGTATCTGGCATACAAGGCCAGTTTAGACCCAGCCTTGATGGAGTTGCTGCATATACATAAGAGAAACTCCACTCATGCAACCCTCACACAAGGCCTTAACTTGGTCTGTGACATTAATAAAACTTGTTGGCGGGATAGATTTGTGTCCCAAAGACTCCCCCCATCTGTGGAATAGACTCCCTCTCCATGTCAAGCAGAGTTCATCTCTAGCCCTCTTTAAGAGGAACCTGGGCGACTGGATTGGAAACAGAAAATATACCCCTGGGATCCCACCTGTGTCCCTGCTGGACAGGTGAACTAGGTGCTGACTTTGAGGGACCATGGGCAAAATTCTTGGCTAGGCTAAGGGCCTCCGGGCCAATAGCCTAGTATCCTATGAATGAAAAGCTGTAGATTTGTAGGGTTGCTATGGGGTTTGGGGGCTCACTTTAACCTTCAGTATTACCCCCCCAAGCCACGTTGGGCCACCATTTGTAAAATCTGAGATGAATGTCTTTATTACCTATAGCTGTACTGAACAACTGCCAAATGTTGCTTTATGTGCACCTTCAAAATAAAAGTATTGCTCCACAGGTTGTCTGATTAATTTATTTTGTGGTTCTGTATTGAGTAGCATAATGTGAGGTCATAAACTATGATTACCAGCATATATAGATATCCTAACAGCATACATAGCAATTGAGTAATTCAACAAGACCTGACCTTTATTTTGCTGAAAATGTCTCAAGTAACAGTGCTGATGAACTGAACCGAACTGCAGCTCAAGATGGTAAAGTGAATGCTCAATATTCTATAGTTCTAAAGAATAAATTGTTCCTTTCTTCTATAATGGCAGAACTAAGACCACTATTTTCTGTAGCTTCTGGATTGAGTTCTGAATATCTGAACTGCTGGGCATTTTAACTGACCTTGCTGGGCATTTTAACTGACCTGTATTCAGACATATCTGAAGTGAAGTCTGTCTTAAATATATCTCATAATACTAAAACTCTGTAAACTTCCTACAAGTTCAACATGCCTGTTTACTCAGTTGGTACAAGGCTTGGGAACCAAAGTTAAAGTAGTATTGCCATTGTCTGTTTCTGATCTGATTTTGGAACCAAATGTTCTTCACATTCTGTTAGCACGTCTCATCTTTATCAGTGCTTTTGTCTGAAGGTTATTTGACTGAACTCATTTGTAGCCTTCACTGAAACTTTCCTTTCCTTTCTATTTAAACTGCACTTACCGAAACTGCTTGTTAAATGTGAAATAGAAAATAAGAATATGGCTGCATTTCTAGGTCTATGCAAATACGATACAATACTGTAGTTATGTGTGATTTATTTTGACAAAACTATATTTATTTATGTGAGACCTTATCTTACTTGTCCATGTATGCATTGTCTATATAAGTGCAACTAAATAAGCAGAAAGTGTTTGGTGGGAAAACTAGAGTACTGACAGAAAATCTGCAGAAATGAGAGTCCAGAAATTTGGGAGTGAGCCTCCTATCCTGTAGTTGTCGAAGATCTTATCTGTAAGCCAACATGCCTGACTCTGTGTAGACCACCATCTTCTTCCTCGTCTTTTCACAGGAAACCTGAACAGTGCAGGAAAGCTTACGGACTTACAGCCAGGTCATTCATCTACCCTTTCCTGTTCCCCACTCTTCAGGAGGCAGATGGAAACATCATCTTTAGTCCTGGCAACTTTTACCACAGACAGAGTTGCATTCTCCAACTGATTTCTTGAGGTTACATTGTATAAATATTTTCATCAACTCTTTCCACCTCTATTCCTCAGTCTCAAACCATTTGCACAGATCAGTTTTGAATCTGTCCAGTCTCTGTTAGCTTATAAAGGGAAAGAAATTCTGGATGCTAATTCTCAAGAACATTCTTCTACACTTGGAGTGATAGTGTATGACCATTCTAGACATGGAAGACCCCTGGCTGCATTCAAACATAGGAAGCACCTTTGTTTCCTAGTAGCAAGCTTGTATTCAGTTTGTAGCTCTGCAATTTCAGCCTATCCATGAAATCTAGAGCATTTACAAAGTGCTTTGTTCCAGTATTGCCCAACAAAGAACTCTAATTGTAATTGTTTCCTTACCTAGATTACTTTTAATAGGGGGTGATGACTTGGAACACTATCAGAAGGGTATACAGCCATGCTAATTATGTCTAGAGGCAGTGTTAATTCGGGAGTACACTATTCAGTGCAGTCTGCATCTTGCTAATTATTTACTGGGATAGTGTGATTGAGCAAGTGCCTCTGTTTAGCACAAGCCCAGGGAGAAAAGCTCCAAAAGTTTACATACTAATTTTAACTAAACGGAGATTAAACATACGAGTATAAATAGAGGTGTACAGGATTCAGGCAGCAGTTACAATGGAACACACTGGTTGTTTGACTTGCATAGCAGAATAGCTAATATAGTTTGAAATAAGAAAAAAATGGTTCCACTTAACTGACAAAAAGAAGCTGAGTATTGATTACATAATTTATGGACTTCCTTTTGGGGGAAAAAAGGAGGTAGTTGTGGTACACTGGCAGAGTTTGCTCATTTTGGAAAGTAAGTTAGAGAGCAGTGAAAGTGTATGAGGAGAGGGAGATGAGGGGTGAGAGGAAAGATGGTAATAGAGTGAGGTTGGAGAGTAGGATAGTGGAGAGGTAAAGATGGGAAGAGTGAGGGTAGGATAGTGGAAGGTGCGGAGATTATGTTTTGGGTGTCCTGTTAACCAGTGTTGGTCCTGTTAATTTAAGTGCAAGAGATGCAGTCAGCATACACGTACTTAAAACTCATGAAGAGCAGATATGCAATACACTTTTTTTTTAAAGACAAAGGATACAAGACATTTTGCATTTCATGTCATTGCAGAAGTACACAAGTTTTGCTGCCTACTGTATCACCCAAATCTTGGAAATTTTCCTTTCCACAGATCCAGGAGCAAACGTATGCCCTCCCATTCCCCCATCTCAGGAGAACAAAGCAGAGTTTATTTTTGTTGCTCCAGCCTAACACAGATGAATGTGTGTTCTGCTTTTACCCTGTGTTAACACTATTTTGGAGGAGTGCATCCCAGTATGGAGACGCTCAGTCTTTCAGCTTGGAGAGTAGAAAATCAATTCAAAATGTGATGTACATCTAGAAAATGGAAACCACGTAAGCATTACGTCTAAGCGAATGGTTAGTTGAAAATCTTGTACTCTAATGAAGGAGATTCTGTGCATAAAAAAAAAAGTGCTTGGACCCATTTACCTACTAGATTTCAAGGCCGCAGGACTGAAATTTTTCACATATTTTAAATCCAGTCTAGCTTGTTTCTGCTGTCTCAGCTTGCCCACCATCATTTCCGTTACTGGCAGCCGACTCCAGTTAAGGGTTCCCCAAGGGATGTCCTTCACTTAAGACCTCCAAGAAGATAATATCCACTTTAGAACTTTAATTTTAATCTAGAAAAATTGGAGTTCATGACATCTGACTCTAAAGTCTAGTTGATCATTTATATCTAAGCTAGTCTTAACAGTATGTTAATCAGCATTTTCTTCCGCTCCAAATATGCGTGTTTATGGGTGTTCATAACCACTTGAGAAATTCTAGCATATAGACTTGATCCATCAGGAAGAAAATTTTGGCTTTTTATATCTTTCATGAAAAGAAGACCATGCCTTCTTGTTATGGGGCAATACCTTTCAATATGGCTGGCCTGTTCTATTACTTTGTTACAACAAATTTAGCAAGACTTTGGAATGCTTTAGTAATGCACATTTTACTACATTTTAGGAGTATTTCAACATACACAGCCAGATTCAATAAAGCCTAGAGTGTCCATTTACACCATCACAATCACACGGTAGCAAACTGTTTTGAATTCAGTAAGCGGCTGTACACGGTCTGCAGAGCTGCGCAAAGCCATGCAAACAAGGTAAACATTGTGGCATGCAAATAACAGCATAAGCAGCTAAATTGTATGCTAATCAACCAGTCCAAGATGGAGGAGCTATTCAACAAGCTATAAAGCAACCGTGTTGACTCAGTTTTGGTTTTCCCTGCGAATTCCAAAACCTAATGGAATAAAGCAGTCTACACAGAAACGGTGTTAGGGGCTGCTGTTGCTTTAATTCATGTGTATGTGCAACAGACTGAAGTCTGTGCTGCTGCTGCTAATAGACCAAGGCCAAGAATAAGAGTTTTCAGACCCCGGTTAACATATCACAATCTACATGATGTGGAAACTATAGAGGGCTACAGGGTGGATAGTGACACACTACAGGAACTCTGCAACCTCTGTCATCCTCCACTCAGACCAAGGGCAAACAGAGGGAGACCAGTACCAGCAGAGACAAAGGTATGTGTAGCATTGGGGACATGCTGGGGTTGTTGCAGCATCAGCATCCAGGATCCTCCATAAGTTCCCAAATATTCTACTCCAACATGCTAGTGACCGCATATATTTTCCCTGTACTCCTGAGAATAGGGCCAGAAATATGCAGGAGTTCTACCCTGCAGCACAATAGCCTGAAGTACTGGGTGCCATAGATTGCACACATGTACAAATTAAGGCACCACCTGGGGAACAGGGAAGGCTATACATAAGAGTGGAAACCCTTTCTATTTAACTACCAAGTTGTGTGTAATGCAAATGTAGTAATTTTGAATGTGCGTGTGTGTGTGTGTGTGTGTGTGTGTGTGTGTGTGTGTGTGTGTGTGTGTGTGTGTCTCTGTGTCTGTGTGTGTGTGTGTGTGTGTGTGTGTGTCTGTGTGTACCCAGACAGTTACCATGACTCGCATATCTGGTACACCTCCCAACTGTATCAGATGTTCACTAGTATCCCAAAGGGTCATTTACTGGGGATGCAGGTTTTGCATTGGAACCATGGCTGATGACACCCATCAGAAATGCACACACACCTGCTGATGAATGCTGTAGTTGAGGCACACCCTCAAACTAGAAATATCGTAGCGCATGTGTTTGGGCTGAAGTCACGCTTCCGATACCTAGATACATCTGTGGGAGCCCTGCAGTACAGTTCATGTACATGTATTGAAATATTCATAGTTTGTGCCATGCTGCACAACTTAATTCTGAGAAAACCGCTTCAGCAGGATCAACAAGGGGGAGGGGGCACATATCCCACCACCAATGGCAAGGTCATCACAGCCACATGCAGATGTATAGTCAGAGGAGGAATCGGCAGCTGCTGTGGGTGTAGGCGGATGTAGGCATGTGCCATATCCCCTCGCATTGGCTTAGAGACTATGCATAGCACACTCATTCACCACTTCAGGACCTAAAAGCTTTCTTCTACACACATACATATAGTGACATTGATGCCAAGCAACACTCACAACCTTTACCTACCCATGTAATAGCTGTGTATTGCTTGCATCAGACAGTCAGTCCTGAACTAAAACTGCAACTGCTGGATTTCCAAGGTAAGTGCTGAAGCTGGAGTGTATTTTGTAGTAATATGAATGATTGCCATATCCTTGCCTGTTGTTACTTGGTAGTGTAAGCAAGTAAAAGGTGGGTGCTTTGTGTCGAAATGACCTTAACATTTGACAGCAGAGACTTATTTGACAATAGAGACTTATTTGACTTGTATGGGTCCATTAAGTAGTAGGCCTCAGGCATCAGTGATTCTCAGTCATACTTCCTAAAAGTAGTGATGGTCACTGCATGCCTTCAGTTTAGCATCATGTATTTGTACTGGAAAATCATTAAAGAGAGAAGTTAGAAAGTAATGATACACATTTCAGTTTCAGATTTCACAACCCTCATGATCATTGGCATCAAACTTTTTTTCCATTATTGTTATCAGCTGTTTAACTTTCTAAGACCAGTATAAGTCAAAGTTACAATTACCAATTTAACATCACAAATACAGATGTACTACGCACTAACTCAGCGAAGCAGCCTGAGCATCAGACAGAAAGGTTGTGTATCCTTGAATCTAAAAGATAGAAAACTGGGATATGGCACAGTTATCATCACTTGCGCAAGGTGTCATGGGGAGAGCAGGAAGCCTAGGTTGACACCAGAGGTCAGCGAGTGTGTATGAGTAAGAAAGAGAAGCAGGCAAACATTTGAATAATGTAACGAATGCCAGTGAGACGCAATGAGTTTTTAAGATTCACAGCTGAACCATGTAACTCGTGTGTGTGTGTGTGTGTGTGTGTGTGTGTGTGTGTGTGTGTGTGTGTGTGTGTGTGTGTGTGTGTGTGTGTGTGTGTTGTCCAGGTGAAATTGGTGTGGGTGTGTGTGCATGAACCCAGTCAAGCTCTGTGGTAGCTCTACAACTTGGTATGTTGGACAGGTGTGAGCCATGCATGGTAGAGGTAGCAGTTCATTGTTGTCGTACCCGGCCATGAGAACAGGGTTCTGCCAGGAGCTGCACTGGTATGATGTCTTTTCTCACGGTCAGATGCACTGCTGCTACCTGAATGTGACCGTCTGCTGGATGAGCTCATCTCATGAGGATGCCCAAGGCAATCCCGTGGTCTGCCATGTGTGGCTATGGACAGCTCAGCCACTGACGGTGCAGTGGAATTACTGCCACTATGGGGACTGTGATTGGGCACAACCACATTGGCTAATAGCAGATGATGTGTCTGACCTATGCCCATGACAGTGCCATCCCCCTCCCAGCAGGTGTTCCATAACAGACATTGCCCATTCCAATGTGTCATTCATCCGATTCATTGAATCAGCAACATGGTGGAGGCAGTCATGCATGTCAGTCTGTGCCACATCTACAACCCTAAGCATTTCTCTGGAGGACCTATGGGAATATGCATGTGCTTCCTGTGCCCTCATCATATGTTTAGGGCCATCATGAAAGAGACACCTGGATCAGGTGGAGGATGGACAGCATGCCTCCTCCGAGCACCCCTAACAGCCCTGCTGTGTGGCACCTTGCCCACACTTTGGCTCCAGCAAGAATCAACAAGCACTGAAGCCTCAGTAACTATAGTTCCCTGATCATCTCACCTTCCACCTGCCCAATATCTGAGAGTTCACTGGAATCATTAGGTGTAGGCCTACTAGCTATGTCCGATAGGCTGACATACAGCCATCCTCTGAAAATCTGAGAGGTACAGTCGGGGGGAGGGGTGCAGAGGTTAAATCTGACACCATTTGGCCACCATCATCATCAAAGTCTGCTGATACTCTGACATCAGGTGGTAGAAGTCCCACACTTCCACTGTTAGAATCACCTGTGATAAGCAACAAACTCGAGAAAAATACCTACACTGGTATAGTCCACTATATGCTAACAGACTAACAGTGGTGCCACTATTACAGACAGTACAGCAGTACACACAACAGTCCTGACATCAACATCACACATTAAAATATTTCTTTGAACTACTCCTCAGTATTGACATAAAAATATTTGGCTTACCATGTGCAAATAGTATGCTCTCTGTGGTCCTAGAAGAAGTTAAGCAAAAGGTAAGGATCACATCATTACAGTTAACAGCAACATAGGGAATAAAACTTTTTGCCCTTTATATGTCCATACTTTCAGCAAGAACTTGGATGTCAAGCCCAACCTAAGCCCCATGTGTAATCAGTCAGAATGTGCTGTTAACTGTAGCAATCTTCAGTCCTCCCAGTCAATTTCTTGTTAAACAGAACTAACATATTGATGTAGATATTTTGCTAAACAGCAGCATTTAACAATTGAGATACAAAACTGTACTGAAAGCTCCTCCTGGGACATACTTGTTGTCCCTGAAACGGTAGCATCAATGTTAAGGACATATTGTTCTGCACTTTTCTGGGAGATGTCTGGATCCCTGACAGTGGACAGGAGCTTTTCATTTGCTGTTAGTGGTGGCTCTGTAGCAGCCCCCCCCCCAGAACCCATCTGATCATATGTCCCTGCAGCTGCTGTCCTCTGTGCCGATGAGAGCATGTCAGTGGCCATGTGGCGTACTTGATCATATGTCCTGTTGTGGCCCCCTACTACATTCTTATCTACAACTATTTGCTACCAAATATGCATTCTGCCTGACATATCTCCACATCCCCTCTCAAGCAGAAATGTACTGTGATGTCCCAACACTGGAGTGGTAATCAAGGAGCCTCAATCCTTATCACTGGCAACAGTGGGGGACATACACTGGAAGGACAGCAAGTACACACACAGTATTTCCAGATGCAGCTCTCTGCATCAAGTACAGTTTCTCTTAAGAACACACAGAGACCATTGTCAGTCTGTGGCTGGTTCTCCCTCTTTCTCCAGATCCCAAGTAGGACTCCCCACTGGCACAGCTATAGAGTTAAGATCTCAGCTGAGTGGCCAAGCCGAGACCTCCAACACCCTCTCTGTCCAACCAGTGCTTCATGTCCCTGCCCAAGTAGCTCACACACACACACACACACACACACACACACACACACACACACACACACACACACACACACACACACACACACACACACACACACCTGGGAAAGGCTGGCACAAGTTTATTAGTTATGTCCCCTTTTGCCCAGACTATAAGGTAGTTAACACTGATAACAGCCAACTCCTTATCAGCTACTTTAAGGCCCTTAACAAAGGGTGTCCAATCTTACTGTGTAATGTTAATATTAATACAAATGATAGTTTGACCAAGAGCAAGGATATTAGGAGTGGCCCGCAATGTCACCAGATAAACATGCAAGTTCTCTCGAAACTTAAATATCTCTACAAAGATTAGCCACAGTGAAAGGTTTCAATATATTTAATAATAAATAAAAGAACAAGAAAATACTCGATATATATTCACAGCAGCAGCAGAGTTCAAAACCACAGGAAATATTTAAAACAGCATTGCAGGACAGTCTCAGAGAAAGAAAAATGTCTAAACTATGCTTCACTATATTCCTGACTGAATCTGAGTATTACTGTACCCTAGTTAACTTACTTAAGAGCAAGGTAGATGTAGTAAATTGATCTTGTAGTTGTTCTTGTCAATTCCAATACAGAATGCTCTGTCTAAGACTTTTTTTTTAATTAGTACCTCCAATATTACTGCTGGGATAGCTTGCAAAATGACATTTCTTGTCGTTTGACTCTATCAAAGGTGAAACCCCACTGCTGGAATATGGCAGTGTTTAGCATCTACCTGTGAAAATACATAAACCTCAGATCTTTGGCGGATGCTGGAAGTCATGAAACAATTACATTCTTTCACATTTCATGGCTAGTAATTATTTCACTCTAGAGACAATACAGAAAGCTCCCTAGTTTTAGACATTGTCTCTCTTTGCTGCACTGAAACTGAAATGTACTGTCTTTTTATGGCCTAGCCATAAAGTAATTTAATTTCAGTTGTTTTTCTGAAGATGTTCTTCGTCTTCCATTGCTGCAGTCCTGACTATTGGGTATAGTCCGCGTCCCAGTCGGCCCGAATACCAGAGGTCATGGCGTCAGGGTACTAATGCGCATGACCGATGTCATTTCCTCAGTCTTTTTTGCCGCATGGTCCGATGCAGAAGCAATTTTGCGAGTGCAGGTTGGCGTTCTGAGATTTTCAGTTTCAGACCGAAACAGAGTTGGCTAAGTAACCCGTTAGAACATTTTGGTTTTCTTGCCTCAGTATTTAACCGGATGTCAGAAAAAGTGAATAACTGTATTTCTTGTGGGAAGCAGATACCGCATAGGGATTATCATACATTGTGTATACCTTGTTTAGGGCCTGAGCACGGCGTTGTTGGTTGCCGCTCTTGTGCTAGATTTAACAAAGCGCACTATTAAGAGGAGGCTAGATTGTGCTAGGTTAGTGTTTGGGAAGCGTTGCAATTATAATATGCCGTCGGATGCTCCTTCATCCAAGAAGCGCAAGGACAAAACAGTGAAGCCTAGGGGTGAGGAACCGGCAGTCCCGGACGACGGTTCTTTAGAAGGCTCAGGGGAGCCAGAGGTTTTGCCAGGAGTCTCTATGGAGTCTCAGGCAGATACTTTACTGTTACAGGATGTGCCCTCTCAGGAGGTAGGCCAGGCTGAGGGGCTTCTCAGGTAACTGTTCTTCCCTCTCTTCCCAAGGTAGTTAGGGCCTCTCCTTCTGTTGCCAAAGCTTCTTTTAGAGGTAGGCCAAGTTCAGCTTCTGTGGGGGCTTCTCCTAGCATTTCGGCTCTGTGCCTAAGAAACATATGCTTAAAATGGCAGAAGATTTGATTACTCTGATTAGAGGTTCTATGCCCCCCTGATAAGAGGCCTAGGGTGGAACAGGAGTTTGATAGTTTTGAACAGTGTTCACAGGCTTCAGAGTCTTCTGTGGAAGACTTACAAGAGTTTCCTACTTATTCTGATTCTGATGTGGATGATTCCACTCCTACAGCTTCTCCTCCTGAGGATTTTTCATTTTCAGAGACTCTTCACTCCATGAGGGAGCACTTTAAATGGGAAGGCCAGGATTACTCTGATTCCAGGAAAAGGCTTAGGGAATTCTTGTTTTACCCCAGCATAGGCCCTTAGCTATTCCTCCTGTGTTGAATGTGGTGGAGGATGTTTTGCAGAGGCTTCCCTGAACCCTGACTCCTTGCCTCCTGCTCCTGTTAAGCCTGATAGGTATTATAGGGTGCCCGAAGCTCATAAGTATTTGTTTAAGAGTCCTAGGGCGGACCCGAAACTGTTTCTCAGGGGCCTAAAGGTGTTAAAGCTTCTGTGGTTAAAAATCCTGTACCCTCTGATAAAGAGGCACGGGCTTTGGATAGGTGGGGTAAGAAAGTATATACTTCTTCCACTCTAGCCATGAGGGCGTTGAATTGTCAGTTTCATATGCTAAAATATCAGAATTATCTCCTTTCACAATTGAAATCTAAGGTGGATGCTTTGAAGGTATTGAGTGTAAAGAATTGCTGGATTTGGTTCATGTGTCTGAACAAGTGGGTAAGCATTCTTTGCAGTGTGGTTTTGATGCTGTTCAGGCCTCCTCGAGGGTGGCTGCTACTAGTTCTGTTCTTCGCAGACATGCCTGGTTGAAGGATCAGAATTTAGCTGAGCATGTTAAGACCAGGATTTTGGATGCTCCTTTACAGTCTGATGTGTTGTTTGGACCGCCTGTGGAAGCAGTTTTAAAGAAAATGGAGGACAAAGCTAAGTCTATGCAGACTGTTAAAGATTTTTTGCAGGTGCAGCCTCCGAAGTTTAGTAGAAATTGACCTGCCTTTTCAGCTGCCAGTGGATTCTCGTCTGGCAGCTCCTTTGGGAGGAAGACTGTCTCTTTTCAAAGAAAATTGGGATTTAATCACTCAAGACAGATGGGTGCTGGATATCATTCATCACGGTTACAGATTTTATTTCCACACAATGCCCCCTTTCAAAGGCATGCCAGATGTTCCTCCTCCACAAAGAAAAGAGGCTCACAAGCAAGTTTCTCAGTTACTCCAGATAGGGGCCATTCAGCCAGTCCCTGTATCAGAAAGGGGCTGCGGATTTTATTCTCGCCTGTTCCTAGTACCAAAGAAGGGGAACACGTGGAGACCAATTTTGGATTTATCTATCCTCAACACTTATCTGGACATTCCCAAGTTCAAGATGTTGACGTTACAACAACTGTTACCTCTGCTGGGCAAAGATCACTGGATGGTAACTTTAGATCTCAAGGAAGCTTACCTTCATGTGCCTATAAGGCTAGGTTGCAGAAAGTATCTGAACTGGAGATTTTCATTATCAGTTCTCTGCATTGCCCTTTGGCTTATCTACTGCGCCCAGAGTATTCACAAAGGTTCTGGCTCCAGTGATAGCTTACTTCAGGCTTCAAGGCATTCAACTCTATCCTTACTTGGACGACTGCCTGATTCTGGCTCAAGAAAAGGAAGACCTTCTACAGCATCTGGAATATGTCATAGCAGTGCTAAGATGCCTGGGGTATTCTGTGAACGAAATAAAGTCCAGTCTAGTACCCTCTCAAGACATGTGCTTTCTGGGTGTGAGACTGAATACAGCAGCCCAGATGGCCTTTTTAACCCCGGACAAACAAAAGAGTCTGTCACTTTACTTCCATCAACTATCTCATCAGTCCGTGCTGACTGCAAGGACAGTCCTTCAAGCATTAGGGTTCATGGCATCTTGTATTCTGGTGCTTCCCAATGCCAAACTGCATATGAGGAAGCTGCAATGGTATCTCAAAATGTATGGACACAGCACTGCCAGGATTTGGACACTGTCATTCAAATAATACCTTGCCTTCAAAAGGAATTCTTGTGGTGGGCTCAGGAATGTCACCTAAACAAGGGACTCTCTGTGACCCGGCCAGAGGCGAGTCAGATTTTAACGACAGATGCCTCGGACACTGCTTGGGAGCTCATTTAAATGGAAAGTGGATACAAGACAAGTGGCCTGCCAGACTACAGCATCTACATATCAACATGAAGGAGATGTTAGCAGTCCAGTTTGCATTGATGGCTTTCAAGGAGTTACTTCTTCCAGGGCAGGTGTTGATTCTAACAGACAACACAACTGTCATGTGGTACATCAACAAGCAAGGAGGAACACATTCTTATCCTCTATGCAGGCAAGCAATGATTTTATGGGAGACTGCGTTAAGCCTGCAACTAACTCTTCAGGCAAGGTTTCTGCCAGGAGCACAGAACTCCCTAGCAGATGTGTTAAGCAGACAAATCATGGATCCCCACGAGTGGAAACTGGATCTTCATGTATTTCAGAAATTGACAGTGTCATGGGGAACTCCAGACATAGATCTGTTCGCTTCTCCACTAAACCACCAGCTGCCAAAGTATTGCACAAAGGGGTTTCATCACACAGCTTGGAAAGTGGATGCTCTGTCTTTCAGTTGGAAAAACCTTCATGTCTATGCCTTTCCACCTCTGCCTCTTCTTCCAAAGGTATTATTAAAGGTCAGACAAGACAGGCCAAGGATGATTTTGATAGCTCCAGATTGGCCTCGCAACACTGGTATCCACTACTACGGAGTCTGGTAAGGAAGCCTCCATGGCCTTTACCTCTGATTCCTCATCTGTTATCTCAGAAGGATGGTCATCTGCTCAATGTCAAGCTTCACTCTCTTCATCTAACAGCCTGGCATATTCTCTCTTGAAGCACAGCAGGTCTCAACTTCCTCAGCAAGTTTTAAATGTGATTATGGAAGCTAGAAGACCTAGTCAAATGGAAGAGATTTTTATTTTGGAGTACAGCAAAGAATTTGGAGATTTCTGAGCCTAATTTGAGTGTGGCTCTTCATATCTTACTGAGTTATTGGACAAAGGTTTGTCCTTCTCTTCCATTAAGATTCATGCTGCAGCAATTTCAGCTCATTATGATTGTGACCCACCTTTGTTTTATCCTTTGTTCAAGCAGTTTCTTAGAGGGCAAAGAATATAAGACCCCCAGAGCTCCTACTCCTGCTTGGGATCTCAATTTTGTGTTGGAAAAACTTACTCTACAACCTTTTGAGCCTGCGGCTACTGCTGAGTTGAAATACTTGTCATGGAAGACTGTTTTTCTGTTGGCCATTACTTCTGCAAGAAGGGTGTCTGAGTTGCAGGCCCTTATGGCAGTAGAGCCTTTTGATTTTCCATAAGGATAGGGTATCATTACGTACTAATCCTTCCTTTATGCCTAAGGTGGTTTCTAGTGTGGCTTTAAACCAAACTATTCATTTGCCTACTTTTATGCAGATCCCCAAAATAAAGGGGAAAAGATTTTGCACACTTTAGATGTACACAGGCAATTGAGATATTATTTAAGCAGGACTAAGGATTTTAGGCAGTCTCAGCAGTTGTTTGTTTCTTTTGCCTTGAGTTCACAGGGCAAGCCTGTGTCAAAACAAACTATTTCCGGTGGATTGGCTTTTGCATTGCATTTTGTTATTCCCATCATGGCAAGGAGATTCCAGCTGGGATTAGGCCTCATTCCACTAGGGCTACTGCCACTTCAACAGCATTTCTAAGGGGTGGCAACTAAGGATATTTTGGAAGCAGCTACTTGGAGTTCAGTGCATACTTTCTCTAAGCATTATCATCTTCCTATCTACTCTAAGTCTAGGGCTGGTTTTGCCACTGCTGTTTTGCAAGGCATGTTATCAGCTCCTACTTCCTTATAATTTGCCAGCCTCCCTTTCCTCTGCTTTGGGATTCTACCCAATAGTCAGGACTGCAGCAATGGAAGAACATAGTACAGTTTTGTACCTACCATAAATGTAGATGTTCCTCCTTCCCCTCTGTGTTTAGGGGTGGTTGTGTAGGTGAGTTTACATGCTTATATTTTTTGTATATATTGTTGTATACATTGTACATGTTTTTTGGTGCAGGTTTTTTGGGACTTGTCTTTTTGGGTCTTCTGACATCTGGGGCAAGAAAAGACTGAGGAAATGACATCGGTCATCCAATAGTCAGGACTGCAGCAATGGAATCCTCGAACATCTACATTTATGGTAGGTACAAAACTGTACTTTTTGCTGGACTGAAGTTAGCTTCCTGTATTCCAGTTTCCACTGCTAAAGTATATACATTTAAACATTTACAATAGTGCATGTACATTTCTGTTCATAGGTTAGTACTAGGCTATCGGCCCTAGGGCCTATACAAGCCTAGCCATAACAATTCCCTGGCTATTTCTTCCCACTATTTATTTCCCTGGACCCCTGTCTAGCAGGGCAAGGGACGTGATTTCCAAGGTGAATTTCCTATCTCCCATCCAATCGTCAAGGTTCCTTTTGAAGAGGGCCAAAGAGGCGCTCTGCTTGACATGTATAGGCAGTCTATTCCGGAGTCTGGGGAAGTCTCTGGTTCAGGAATCTATCCCTCCAGCATGTTTTGTTCATTGTGATGACAAGGTTTAGATCCCTGGAGCCTGTGGCTCTGAGGGATTGGGATTTCTTTAAGTGTAGCATGTCCAACAGCTCTGGGTTTGACATGGCCTTGTATGTTAATCAGAGATCGTCTCCGAGTAGACGATATGTGACAGAGTATAGCTGGAGTATTTTTAGACAGTTAGCATAGGGCATCTGCTTTAGGCCTGTGATTCTTTTAGTGAGGTATTTCTGCATCTTTTCCAGTTGTTGCAGATGTCTTGAGAGGTACACACCAAACTGGGCATTGTATTCTGTAATGGGTCTAATGAGGTATGAGTACAATGGGACAATGACCTCCTTTTTTCTGGATGAAAAGCCCTTAGTGATGAGGTGTGCCACATAGAAGGATTTCCTGACTGTTGTGGTGATGTGGTCATCAAAGGTGAGACCACTGTCCACCTGTGTCCCTAAGTCTCTTATCACACTTTCGGTGTTTAGTGTACAGCCACCTATGTGTTCTCTTCCACTCCATTTTAAACACAAACGTTTTATATAAATCATTTCGATATTCACCAATGACGTATATTTATTTACAAACTTCCAGATAGCTGTACTGGCAGTATTTCCCTTTGTCACAGTTACCATGGCACCTAAAAGCTTCCACAATGAACTGATTGTTAGGGTCACTGAAGAGTGGTTTTCGGGGATTGAAATGCCTGGGTGCCATAGTCCTAGGTGCCCTAAAAGATAACAGAAGAATAATACACACGTGTCAAATAAAAAGAAGTTGTGTTCTTGCCATAATGTTCCATCTGTGTTGTCCAAGTTCATTCAGTTAACCTGTGGGATTCTGTTCCGACCCTTGGAACAGACCAACCACCATCTTGGAGCTCGAGACTCCAAACGTCAGCTCCTTTTATATACCCATAATGCCCCCCCATGCTACCTCAAATTGTTTGCCAAGAAGGACATAGTGTCCCTAAATCATTAATTATTGTACAAAGAGAAAGATCAAAACACCATAGATCTCACACTAGCAGAACATCAGAAACTCAACTGAAGGAATAAAATTCCTAGTAACTTCTGCTAGGCTTCCCAAAACAAACTTTGGAGAGGGGAAGGGGGGGGGGTTAATGGAATGAAGTTGGACAACAGATGGAACATTATGGCAAGAACATAACTTCTTTATCTGATGTTGTCCACTTCATTCCATTAACCTGTGGGACAGAGGCCCCAGCTACCATAATTCAGGGTGGCCATCATGGAAGGATATTCCGGAGTACAGCAGAACCAAAATCACTTCTACTCCTGGACACAAGGTCCAATTTGTAGTAAGTTACAAAATATGGGGTTTGACCAAGTAGTCACAGCACAAATGTTCTTAATAGAAACACTAAGTCAAAAGGCTTGAGAGATAGCCATGGACCTTGTCGAATGTGCTCTTACTGGACCTGGTAAGGGAATGCCTTTGGAAGAATAAATAAACATAATACAGTCTTTCAACCACCTGACCAGAGAAACGTTGGAGACCGCTTTTCCCTCTTTTGCATTAGAAAAAGACACAAATAGCTGATCACACTTCCTGAAGGGTTTGGTTCTATGGATGTAAAAAAGAAGTTGCCTATGCAGATCAAGGATATGTAAGGTGTACCCCCTTTGTTCTGATACTGAGGAAAGAATACTGGAGATTAATGGACTGGTTAATGTTGGTCTCTGTAGCCAACTTGGGTGAAAAAAGGATTCATACATAGGGTAACTCTGTCTTTATGAAAAAAAACCAAGTATTGAAATTTTACAGAAAAAGCCTGCAGTTCAAACACTCTCCTGGCTGAGGTCATCACCACTAAGTAGAGAGTTATCTAGGAGAGGAATTTTAGATCTACAGTTGCCAAGGGTTCAAAAGGAGGATGGACTAAAGCTTGTAGAATCGTAGTAAGATCCCAGGAAGGAGTAGGGTACTTGCCTGGAGGCCGAACCAAAAATGTTCCCCTAAGAAAGGCCTTGCATAACTTTGAAGAGGCTAAAGATGCGGAGTCAAAACCAAGGCAGAAGTTAGAAATGGCAGAGACCTGAACTTTGATTGAAGATTAAATGGCACCATTCTTGAAAAGAGAAGCCAGAAAGTGTAGAACTACTAAAACAGGGGTTGTAAAAGGGTCTGTCTGGTTCTTTTCTGCCTAAAAAGAGAATCTTTTCCACTTACTTTTGTATATCTTGTGAATGGAAGCCTTGTGTGATGAAATCAAAACTTTCTTGCACTGGAGAAGACAGCATGGGAGATCTAGCCATCATTGAAGTGAAGAAATCATGTGGTTAACTTCAGGGCCTGAATGTTGGGATATGGATGCCACAATGGATGAGAAAGTAGATCTGGACTTGGGTCCAACTTCATCAGGGGCAAACCAGATGTGACCAAAGAAAGGTGAACCAGGTCTGTTGAGGCCAGAAAGGGGCAATGAAAATCACTGCTTCACAACCTGAAAGTTCTCTGCAAGAATTTGGGAATCAGTGGAAGAGGGGGAAAGGTGTATATTGGACTGGAGGGCCAAGCATGCACCAGAGCTTCCATGGAGGATGGTCCCTGAGGAGGAATCCAGGCAAAATACTTTCTACATTTGTTGTTGAGAGGACACAGCGTTGCAGCAAGGATAACCCCTTTTCTGGAAAATTGCATCTGCCTTGACTGAGTCAGGGACCACTCCTGAGGCATCAGTAGCACTCTGGTGAGCCTACTGCTAGGATACTGGATTCCCCTGGAATGTGCTTTGCTACTAGAAAATGGTTGGAAGAAATCGCACACTGCCAAACCCTCATCGCTTCTCGACAAAAGGAGTAAGATCTGGTTCCTTCCTGTTTGTTCATGTACCAAACCACTGACATATTGTCTGTTTGGATAGCAGTAGTCCCCTGAGGGAGAAAACTGTCTAGTTTTTGCAACGCTGGAAGAACTGCTCTCATATCAAAAACAGTGATATGCAACTTGGTCTCCTGGAGCTTCCACATGCCTTGAACTGACTGGCACTGATTATACCCACCTATCTGAACTGGGAGGCATCCGTGGTCAACATGGCAGTTGGGGAGGGGAGAGTGAATAATTGTCCTTGGGTAATCTCAGGAGAATGGAGCCACGAAAGGAGAGAATCCTTGCACACATGAGAGAGGCTGATTAGAAGTTTCAAGGGATTCCTGAGAAGGGACAACTGTACTGCTAGAGTCCACTGTAGAATATGCATGTGGAAGTGTCCCATTGGCAAAAGGGTTATGGTTGCTGCCATGGAGCCTAAAGCTCATAGAATTAGAGAGGCTGGGGGTTTCAGAATAGTCAAAAGCTGGCTGATGTGGGATCTCAGATTTACCACCCTGTCTGATGTCAGGAAAATGTGTGCCATCATTGTCTCGAGATGAGCCCCAATAAATTCTGTGGTTTGGACTGGCTGTAGATGTGACTTCTGCAAGTTTATGGTTATCCCCAGCATAGAAGCTAGGTTGAGGAAGTAATCCCAGGCCCAAAGGAGTAGATGTCTGGTCAGGAGCCAGTCATCCAGATATGGAAATATCTGTTAGCCTTGCAGATGGAGATGAGCTGCCACTAGTGTTGAACATTTGAGGAACACCCTGGGGGTTGTGGTGAGGCCAGACAGAAGCACCTGAAACTGATTGTGACTGACTCCCAGCCTGAAACTTACAAAAGACCTGGAGCGCCTGTCCATCTTGATATGGAGCGCCTGTCCATCTTGATATGGTAATATGCATACTTGAGGTCTATAGAGCACATCAAATTGCCCATCTTCAGTAGAGATAAGATGGATTGAATTGTGACCATCCTGAACTTTGTGTGTTTCACAGACTTGTTCAGGTTGGTTAGATCCAAGATAGGTTGCAGGTCCCCTGTCTTTTTGGGTACCAGAAATAATCTGGAGTAATTGCTCAATCCAACTTGATTGGGGGGAACATTTTAGATGACACTCTTCTGCAGCAACCTTTTATTTCTTTGGCTGCGTCCTCCCTCTGACTGGGTGGAACATCCGGGAGGCGAGAGTTTTGTTTGGGAGTGTCGGAAAAGGGAATGGACTATTCTCTGGATATAATCCTTAACACCCATTTGTTATTTGAGATGGCCTCCCAGGCTTCTGGGTGCAAGGAGAAACCTCCCCCAACTGCTTCCAAAGGAGAGCAGCAGGGAAACAATTCATGATCACTGGAAAGGTTTGTCTGGACCAGGTTCCCATGATCCTGGATTCTCTGGTCTCCATTGGCCTTGTGGGTGGCATCTACTATTCTGACTATATCTCCCTCTCCTCGCGGGGGGTCTCCCTGAGTGTCCTGCAACTTCCCAAACCTTGTTTTCTTACTACCACTCTGGTTCCTGGAGAAGGTCCATTGTAGAGTAGAAAAACTGATCCCGATGGTAGACAGGGCCTTATCATCTTTCTCACTCTGGGCCAAAGTGTCATGTACTGTGGGCCCAAACAAGGTAGAGCCATTAAAGGGGGCATTAAAGAAGGACTGTTTGGAAGGCTCTGCAAAATTGTACAGTATCATCCAGGCATGATGCTGTATAGCAATGCCGGAACCGGTTGCCTTAGAGGTACCCTCTGCAGTGTGAGAGAGAATTCTCATGGACGCATTGGCTAGGGAATGTAGGGTGGCCAGTCTAGAAGAAACAGTATCCTGTTCCTCATTATGCAGAGACCCTGGGACTGAACTGGAAAGTTCCTTCACTAAGTCCCTTTGTAGTGGGGTAAAATGAGACAAGTAGTTCAATGTCCAGAGAACAAAGGTAGAAGTGCCATAGACTCTCCTTACCAAATCTGTCCATCACTTGTGATTCTTGATTCGAGAGGTGGACAGAGGAACTTTCCTGGTGAGCTCCTTCTTGGTGGCTGCCACCACAACCAAGGCATCTACTCTGATTCCTTTGGTCCAAAACTGTTTGTCGGCAGTTAAATTTGATCTGCACATTTGGGAATAAGTTCTATGGTATCCAGTTTCTTCCAAGCCCTTGATGACACCAGCTAGATCAGTGGGTCATCCGGGGGGGGGGGCACCCAGTTGGTAGATGGGCTAGCTCCGAAATCCTCCCACATTATCAGTTCTTCCAGGGAAGGGGGGTGGGAGGACCATCCACCCTTCTTCTGAAAGATTTCAAGGATGTCTTTGAAGGAGACCTTGTCAGGTGGAGATTTGGGAGACCCTTCACCTTCAAAGTCAGTATCTGTGGTGAAGGATTCCGTAGGGGAATACACGTGCCTCCACTTACATGGTCTCTTCTGAAGGATCTCCTCGGGGGAGGCTGCTCTGGGGAGGTGTCAGAAGAAGCTTGGTTTCCACTGAAGGAACGGTGTGGAGGCTTTCTGGGTCCGGCATTTCGTGTGGTAGCTCAGAGGCCTCAGTCAGAGTTCCAGAGTGCGGCAGGGGAGGTTCCACTCTTGTAAGTGCCGAGGGTCTCCTTGGAGCAGAGAGGACCCACTCCACTGCCTCTAATACAGAAGGACTCTGAACCAGTAGGAACTGTCTGGTCAGAGCTGAAGCTACCAGGGTAGACACCTCCCAGAGAGAATGGATTGCCTGCTGTGAGGGGGAGTCAGACCTGAGCTGTCAAAGACAAAGACCTTGAGGGGAAGAGATGGCTCTGAAAGCTTCTGAGTTGAGGTCAATCCCCTGAAGCCGACCTCAGTGCTATGGCTGTGAGACACACACACTTAGAACCAAAGCAGCTGGAACTGAGCCGGTTTGGGAGAACCTCAGAGGCAAAAGAGATCTCTGCCAGTTCCAAAACCCTGGCACTGGGACCCACTGGGACTGACAACTTCGAAATCAGGGGATGGATCGGAGAAGGAACTACTATTTGGAAAGGGGAGAGCCTCATGGATCTGGAAGTGGATGAGGCAGACACAAGCCCCATCTGGATCTGTGTCTCAAGAAACTGCCTTATAAGTTTACTGACGTCCCTAGAGGACAAGATTGGGAAGACCTAGACGAAGCTGGTGAAGTGGGTTGAGGAGATCTCCATTGGGAATGGGACAGAGACATCCTGGTAGGCACTGGCAGAGAAGACCCTGATGCTGTCGCAGCCGCAAACCAACACCAAGAGGACGCCACTTTGCCCCATAGCCATGGAGAAGGAATGGAGGGAGGACAAGTAGAAATAAGAGAGCTCATAGCCAATAGTGTCTGTTCCGAGGACCTTTTTTTTTTTTTTTTCGCGGACGTTCCTAGGAGGACCACATTGAAGATGATCTCCTGGACTCCCTGGAATCATTGGGCTTCTTCACTGGGTGTTGAGCTGCTGATGTAGGAGTCCCCATGGTAGCGGAATGAGGAAACAGCCCCTTTGAAATGAGTTTGCTCCGCCTATCCACCAGAGTCGGGGGTGAAAAGCCCTAAATATAACACAGGTGGCATCCAAACAGAGGCTCCAAACAGTAAACGCACTCCCCATGGTTGTCAGATAAGGGGATCTTCTGCCCATAGGAAGTGCACTTTTTAAAACCTAATGACATCTGCTCAGCCATAGAGAAGGGCAACAAAAAGGAAGAAGAAAGAAGAAGGAAAAAGAGAGTTTTTTTAAAAAAAAAAGCCTCTCTGATAGAATCCTGAAAAATAGTGCGGAAGGCAACGGAAGATAAAATAGAGGTAGAAATTACAAAAAAGTAGAAACTCTCCTAATAGAAAGCTGAAGGAGAAGCTCGAGTTTGAACTCGCTGCTAATACCCAAGTGGCAAATGAGATCTGAGGAAGTGTGGGGGAGTGGAGCATTATGGGTATGTAGCAGGAGCTCAGGTTTGGAGTCTCGAGCTGTAAGAAGGCAGCTAGTCTACTCTGAGGGTCGGAACAGAATCCCACAAGTTAATGGAATGAAGTGGACAACATCAGATCTACAAAATAACTATCCAGGTAAAACAGAAAAGGTTGTATTTCGGTATTGCCCACTGGATAAACATAGGACAGTCTCTAGAGATTTGAAGTGTGAACAACAGGCTGGATGCAAAAATAACAGAGAGTGACCATAGCAACATGTCCTTGTTAGTGCCATAACAAAAATGCAGCTTTGCTCCCCAACCCCCAAAAGAACAGGCAAATGATGCATTTTGCTAACAAACAGTCTTTGAAGTGCCAAAAGTGCTATCAAATGAAATGCCACTGAAACATGTCTACAGATTTAACACAGAACATTCCATTTTAAGGTATTGCCTGTCATGTATACCTGTGAAATGCCCTGATAAACATGCCCATGCTATCAGTACATGCATACATATAAAACAGTAGCATTTGCTAATCAGTAATCTATATATAAATATTGAACAGATTTTTCTTAATGACATTTCGGTGTATACAGTATATAGCTAAAAAATGCAAGTATACCTTCTCAAGTTCAGTAATCTGTGCAGATATATCCCAAGGTAATGGCCTATTTTCTGTGTTCTTCACATAAACAAGTCTCCTCATCTTCAGGTTTCCTAGCTACATGGTTTCCTTTTTATGGTGTAAATTCAGGGCTGTTAGCATGGTGAAGATGCATATCAGGTGTGAACTCATTAGAATTGCTGAATCCCAAATACTTGGCTCTGTGTAGCTGATATAAACATAGTACAGGCACACCCTCAGTGTTTATTTTTAATGGATTGCAGCTGTGAATAATTACTGGTAGGGAGAAGGAAATACAACAGCAATGCAGACTGCTCATTAGCGGACCAGAGTTCCACTGTGGCGACCCCTAACTGGGAAAAGCCGAAAGACTTTTAATGCAGACTGCTCTACATCCAATGGGTGTGTTAGGTTGGAGTTACAAAGTATTAGTAATTTTTGTCATGGTTGGAAATGTAAGTAAGCAGCACACAACATAGGTTTTATTCATTAATATCCAACCTCTCCTTCATTTGTTGGCAACTATATATTATATTGCCATTTAATATCCTCACATTTTAAGACCAATGATATAGAATGGCTTACAGACTGCATGTCTGAAATTATTGGTCAGATAAGAGCAGAATGAGCAACAAACTGGGAGAGGTAAGACAGAACTGCATATTTGCAATCAGTACTCCTAAATGGTTGTGTGATCACTTGGTGCACTACATCCAAAATTAATAGAAGTACATATAATTGTTATATGGTTTCATAATACTATGGATGATGATGCAGTTGGTTGTATGTAGAATTATTTCAGTTCCCTGCTGCAAAGGTATTTGTGTGACAAAGAAGGATAAGGCACTTTTACTGTGATCTGAATGTTCATTGGAATGAGAGTTAAAATCCAGACCTCCGTACAAATATTTCATATGTACCAACATTTTGTAGTGTCAATAGATTGCTTTTCCTCATTTTCCTGTTATTTATTTAATTTATTTTTGGGTCAGTGTTTGCGAGGTGTGTGGCTTAGAGCACACAAGGCAAATGGGAAATGGAGAAAATGAATGTCAGGTTTGGCTCCTTATTTTGTTTGCATGCCACTTAGCAGTGTGCAAGCCTGCATTAGCGGTCTACCCAGGAGGCGGACAGAGCATCTGTAAAATTGCAAAGGTAAAAACTAGTACATTGTTGCCATTTTTGCTTTCCATAGCGTAACTTTGCTTAGTGGCATTGCACAGCAGTCAGCAGGGTTACCCAACACATGCAGCCAAAGAATACCTGCAGGCAGGAGTCAGACAGCCAGTAATTGAAAACGGATATATTCATTTAATTCTGTTGGGCACCATGCAAACACAGTAATTGGTGTTGTGCAGCGGTTAACACAGTGGACTTGAGTAGGAAGTGTCATGTAACTAGTCCTGTGGCAGCAGGTGTAATTGTAGGTCTGGAGTACAGATGGTCCTTGGTTTTAATGCAAGATATTCTATTCATTTTTACTGTTGTTCCACCTCCTGTTATATTGACTCACTTATAGCACTTTAGGTAGTGGAGCTGATATGAATTTTATGTATGAGGGATAAGACACCCTTATTGTGTTTGCAGATGTATGACTGAGGGTATACTGTCTACTATAGGCAAGTGAGTATAATTCTGCTATCTGGATTTGCATGGCCTTCACAATTACATAACACACATATGCAGCTGGATCTATATACAGGAACCTTGCCAGATCACACACATGTTAACACCTCAGCTATCACCTGTATTTATGAATGATTCCTGACTATGTCTGAGCAGTACGTCTGTGGCAAAGATAGAAGATTAGTGCTGTGGAAGAAAATGTTTTGTCCATTATGCTTAGGTTTGAATCTCACACTTTTACTGCTAAAATTTATTTTTAAAGCCAAAAACAAATGTCATATTTTGACATTTATGCCCCCGGTGCATGTCTGCAAACTAAACTCGCTTGACAGTTACCTTCCAATTTTCAGTACATATTTCCAAGCTACATCACCAGACTCCCCTCAAACTAAGGGCAAGCATAAGATTAACCATACAGTTTCAAGTATTTATTTCCTCCCTAAATGTAATAAACAAAGGCAGACTGGATAAAAAACACCCAGAGGTAATGAATCCAACTAACTTTTTAATAAACTCCAAACAGAACTTTTTGTGCTGTTTGGAGTTTATTAAAGCATTCGTTGGATTCATTACCTCTGGTGTATTTTTTTATCCAATTTATTTCCTCCCTGCTTGACCCTGCTGCACTCCACTTAACATTGCTCAAAAGTGGTTGGCGTCATTGCTCAGGTTTGCAGACTACCAATTAAACGTGATAACTGGAATTGGCGGGAAAGCATCAGTTGCCTTTGCTCTAGTTTGGATATTAGACATGCCTGGTGTTAAGAGGGGAAGGTGCCCAGTTTAGGATGCAGAGGTGGGGTGTCCTGGAGTCCAGGATATTTATTAGACTGCTGGTAAAGTGCCACAGCCAAAGGCTTCTGCAGGGGGACTATTCTGGTTCCCAGTACAGGTTTGAAGTGTGTAATAGCTTGGCTCAGACTGTATCCAGTGCTACTGGAATCCCACACACTGGAGAGCAGTGCAGGCATCATTTTAATGACCAACACAGGTGTAAAAGGGATACTGTCAGCTGTTGGTTGAAGCATTTTAGACTGCGGACATCCCACAGCTGTGTAGGTAGGCATGATCATAAGAGACTACTTGTAATAGTTAGAAAGCTAAATGTAGGCAAGGCTGGTATGCATATTGCTCTTCTGTTCTTTACCCAGCTACTACTGAATGCAAGTTTAATATATGGGCTTTGTTGCTCAGATGGAGAGACTGAGGAAAGCAAGTGGTATGTATGCAGCACAAGAAAAGTGTTGTAGTTTTAAAAATTAAAGTTAGATTTTTGTTTTTTATGCAGTTGTAGCAAATTGAGCATGCATATCCTAATTGTAACAGCAAATATGCATGCATTACTCTGTAGCACAAACCAGCTTTAGGAGTCAAATATTAGACTGTAGTCAGAGGTTGTTCATTCAAATACCACAAATCACAACTATATAATACTGCATTTTTTTAATAACATTAAATTAAACTCTATACAAATGGCACAAATGCCTTGCAGTTAACTGTACTCTGCATAACTTGAGAATGCATATGTGCCATATATGCATGTTTCAAGGATTTCTGTCAGCAGTCTGTAGTTAGTGTGTATTTGTTAGAAAGTATGCTTAAATGTCATACTTTATATAAAATAGTTGTATAATTGTGTTAATGCAGTGTATGTCACATATGATAGTACTAATTTTCTCTTTTTTTTCCTCTCGCCTCAATTCTTATCCCTCTTTATTTCCTATTATGTGTCATTAAAATGTCTCCATGTCATCCATCTGTACTACATCACTAAATGCTCCACAGGACAGCGAGGTAGGACAACCCCAGTGGATCAGCATGCCATTGCTCCACTGGCTCCAATACTGATGCCCAGCACATCTGAGACCCAGCCTGGCAGCACTGCCTCTACTGCCCCTGCACTCTGTAGTACTGTCGCAGCAGCTGGTGCAGTGGTACCTTCCTGGAGCACTGTTGGAGGTGGGGATTTTATCACCCGCCAGGAGATGTCAGGGTTGGTGCATAGGGTCATGCACTGCACCAGTGTTGTACTCCTACACCAGATGGAGAGGCTGCTCTCCCTCATGGTCTGTAGGAGGAGAAGACGTCAAGCGCACCAGCTGGTAGCAGAGTAAGGGGGCAGTGATGACAGTTCAGTGGATGAGGACTCTATTCTCACTGTCTCCAAGTTTGATGGGCATGAGTCCGTGTTGTCCCCTCCCTTATTCCAATCATGGTGTTCCCCAACATTCCGTGTCCTTCACCATCCCTGTCTCTCTTGTCTTGTTTGTATTTGCTTCCTTACCTACCCAACTTACCTGACACAAGCATACCTACATCCCTTACCCAGCATATGAGTGCCTACCCCCCCAAAAAAAAAATTGTTCCATACATAGCTCTCTATTTCACATGTGTCTGCTTGACACACTTGATTCAGTCCATTTGGCTATACAACATGATTATGTTGTTGTCACCCCTTTCTCTCTGGAGGTGACAGTCCAAATTCAGCTAATATTCTGAGTATGTTATCAGTTTTTACTGCTGAAGAAATGGATAGCTGTGGTTCTTTCCTACCTACCTCCTGAACATTACTATATTGCTTTCCCTTTGTTCTTCCCCTCTTGCTCCCCATTTCATCACTTTCCTATCTACCCCATTTTAAAACGTATAATCTGGTCAAAAATTATAATTGCACACAACACACGAGTAGTAGAAAAAGTAATGGATCCCTTTACTTTTTGGCCTCTGTTGGCATGGAGTTTGGCATCTTGCATCAATGCTAGGAGATTATAATGCTGCGGTTTCCTCTGTGCAATGTAGCTTAAACCCACTGCTCTATGCCAGCACGCAGCAACACATGTACTATAAAGAATTGATCTCATTGCATTATCACTGTCTATTTTAAAAGTATTAGATACACCTGGATTTGACGCCATTATCATCTGGGCTCAAAATGAAAAGCTTCAGTTCATTTACACCTGCTGCCACAGAGTCAGCTAAGCAGCAGGAGTGTTTCATACATTCAGTACTAACTCTTGGACTTTTAGCAATTTGGTTCTCGTTTGCGCACTACATGCAAACAGGGAAAATAATGGAAATGTGTGTCTCGCATGCAGAAACACTTTGACAGCTGTTGCGCAGTCCTGCTGCTTACTGGTGCACTATAAAAAGCCAAATTTAGCATGTACTGCTGCTGTTTACTGTCCATTTTACTCTTTATGCATAAATCTATGTGTGAAAACTTAAACTGAACAGTATGTCACATATTTACAATGCAGCCATATGTTGCCCCCCCCCCCATACACTCCAACCGTGGTATCTCCAGTACTTTTTCACAAGTATATCGACCACACTACATACATTAATATCAAATGTGTGATATGTAATGCATGTCAGTCTGGTAACATGCAGAACAAGAACCATCTCCACAGTGGAACATGCCTACACATCCATCAACTGACTCTAGGAACTATTGACCCATAAACCTAAGCAGCCTAATCTGCAAAGCTGTTGAAATATTCTTCATGGACCTTATCCGCAGGGATATAGGTGATCTTCAGCACTCTTGACCTGACCCATATTGGTTTTGTCAAGGGCAAATCTTGCTTATTAAACCTAGTGTACTTCTTTGATAATGTTCCCAGAGCCCTGGATGAAGGAAAATAGGATGCCACCTATCTCGACCTAGCCAAGCCCTTTGATGCAATCTCCCATTCAGGTATCATAGAGAAACTCCAGCTGGGGATTAACCAATACATTACTAGATGGGGAGCCAATGCACACTGTCAAAGTTGGGGAGTCCACCTCCACCAGTTGACAAGTTACCAGTGGAGTATCACAAGGATCTGTGCAGGGCCCTCTACTGTTTGGAAACTATTTCTCTGAAGAGCAGGCAAAGGTAGATGGCATGTGGCTTACCAGTTTTGCAGAGGACTGTCAACTGGGCACAGGGCACAATCATAGAGTCCTGCAATTATCTTAATATTACAGAAAGACGTGACACAGACATGATTGGTGCCAAACTCTTGGACTGAAACTTGATGCAAGAAAATGCCTTCTTGTCCACTTTGGCAAAAAAGTAGCCATTCTAATTGTGTTGTAAGTAGAACCCCTCTAAGCTCAGACTCAGTGGTGCAGGACTTGGGAACACAGTTTGATAGCAATCTAGAGTTCAGTCACTGTGTCCATAATGGTAAGACACATTTTACATTGCCTGCCTCATACCCAAGGGCATTGCATCCATACCAGTGAGGTTATAGCTCCACTGTACTCGACCCTTATCAGACCACTAATTGAGTCCAGTGCTTTACCTGCTGCCGAGAGGTGACTTGGGCCTGGCCTGCAGAGCAGTCTTGGACCTTGCCCTAATGTAAATGCTGGACATCCGCAAAAATAACTTGCTCCAGGGATCTCAGCCTAGACTGTGACCTAAACAGAACATGCTGGGGAGACAGAGATATATCCTAGTGATTGATGCTCTTCTAAGTTAGCCTCCCACTACATGTGAATCAGTGCTCCTCAATGACCCTATTCAAGCACAACTTTGACATCTGGATGGGTGATAGGTGCTACCCCTGGGGTAAATTTACAATGGCCATCATGGACAGCCCCAGTTGTTGCTGATGACAGAGTCTCTCTGCTAACCATGAACATCTAACTGTGCTCAGTAAGGGTACTTAAGTTTTTACATGGCTAGACTTGTAAAGGCCCTAGGTAGGAACCTATGAAGCCATGAGCTTATGCAGGCCTCCCAGCATCTTCTCTCCTACATCCTGTGCGAATGTCATCCACTATTAGTTGGCCTGCAGCCTTGTAAAGTAGACGTGTGCAGTGGTGCTTGTATAAATTACTGAGTTCTGTAGTGTGTGTGTACTTGGGTAAGGGTTCTGTTCTCACTGCAGTGAACTGTGTGTGTGTGTATATGTATGTGTGCATATGTATGTGTGCGTGCTCACTTGCTTGACATTAGAGTCTTTCCCACCAGCATGTGGGACAGTGTTATTGCCATATTATCCTCACCTGACACTGCTGATTTCATCAGCTGTATGATTTGTGGATGTGTACTTTTCCCACTATTCCCACCAGGCAGGGTCAGAGACTTCCCTGGAGGCCAGGAAGAAGTCACCTCATCCTATATGATATAGATTTGTACTACCTGTTCCGGTGATGCACAGCGTACATACATAGCTGTTTGGCAACATTACTGGCATGGGTAACATTTGTGACAGTGTGCATTGTGCCATATATATCTACTATGCTCACCAGTCAACTAGCCTGCATTGATCATAATGTCGCATACAGATATAGCAATGTCCCTCCTGACACCTCCAGTAGATGTTACAGTGCACAGACAGTTTGCATGATTACCCTCATAGAGTTGTGGACATGTAATATTTGTACAAGCGTGTTTATGTAGAATCATCTTATCACTGTAAATCACTTATGTTATGCCAGAGATATGGGATTACTTGTGGTATTATTCTGATGTTGTCCATGACTGTGCTTGCTTCTTTTAATGTAGTCCATGAGCCTTTACCTGTGTTCCACTTGCTGGTGACTTCTGCTGAGATTACACCTGTATTCAGGCAAATCAGTTTGCACAGCTTCAGAATATGCACCCTATGATGTCCATGCTGTGGGCCAGTAATCAAGGAGCCTGAATTCTCACCACTGACACTGGTGAGGGCCATTCACTTGGAACAAAGATAGATGCACACAGTATTTCCAGATGTAGCTGTCTGCATCAAGCACAATTTCCCTTATGAGCACACAGGGAACACACTCAGTCCGGTGCCTGGGTTCCTCTCCCTCCCTCCTCCTTGTCTCTCTGTCTCTCTCTCTCTCCAGGCCCCCTGAAAGATTCCCCACTGGCACAGCTGTAGAGTTGAGTCCTCAGCCAAGTATCCAAGCCAAGTCCTCCACCACACACACTGTGAAACCAGTTCTGTTTTGTCCCTGCTCCAAACAGCTGACACACACACTCTTGAGATTTGATTTGCACACACAGACACCCGGGAAAGGCTGGCAAAGATTTACTTGCTGTGCTACCCTCTGCCCAGACTATAAGGTAGTTAATGCCACCAGACACTCCAAAGCCAGCTATTCTAAGGCTCTTACAAGAGTTCCCAATTTTACTGAGTAAAATTAATACTAATACAATGGTAGTGTTTGTGGCAACTCCTGAAAGCCTTACTGCATTGGTCAGTGTCAACAAGTAAATACAAGTACTCTCAAAGGTTAAAATAGTCTCTAAAAGACCAGCCTCAATGAAAAGTTTAAATATCTTTAGTAATAAATTAAAAAAAATCAAGAAATATAAATATCTGAATAAAAAAAACATGAAATACTAAATATATGTTTACAGTAAACACCTGAGTTTCAATCACAGGAAATATTAAAAATAACACAGATGGATAGAGTCACACAGGAACAGAAAAGTAGTACTTAACTAATCTCACTATATTTTCCCGACTGATCTACAGTAAAGAGTTACTATCCCCTAGCTCACTATACTAGAGTAAGGCAAGATGATGTTTGGTGAGGGGTCCTTGTAAGGTTTCAGAAACAGACTGCTTTGAGACTTCTGTCTTATCTAGTATGAAAACATAATTTCAGTGCTGGATTACAGAATGGCATCACATACATCTGGTCATTTGACTTGTTTCCATACCACCCCCCTTACTAGACACTGAACTAGAATCTTGCACATGTTACCATAAACACAGGTAGAGCTTTGCTAAGATGTATTATAGATCTGGAGGCAATAAAACCATTTCAACACTTCCACCCTTCTGGGGTATTTATTTATTATTTATTGGCTTTTATTTACAGGGAAAATCCACTGGGCCAAAAGAGCCCATTGTCAGTGGAGGCCCAGGTAGAAAAACTCCAGAAGTCAGTTAGTAAAACAGTACATAATATTCAAAACAGTTAGTAGATACAAGCAGTATTGTACAAAAACCTAATAAGATGCAGGTAAAATACAATTTGTACAGAGTAATACAGTTTAGGACATACTTAGTAACTTAATCATATTACTATAAATCTAAAGGAACATATATACTGGTGAAAACAGTCCCATTACTTTGATTTTCAAGGTGCTGTAAGAGTATCAGCCAGAATAATGGTGCTTGGCAATATGTTTTGAATTGGTTCCTGATAGTCAGGCATAGGTAGATATCCCAGAAAGCTTTACTGCATTAGCAATTAGCTCAGTGCTAAGGACATTACAGAACGATTCCTAGTCCTTGTTTTCACAGACATTTTGTTTATGGCTGCAATCATAACTGAAAGATAAAATCTTTATCGCTTAAACCAGGGAATTTAATTTTAAACGATTTTTCAAAGCTAGTTGGACTAAGATTAACCTCTTTTCTTCCATTATCCTGTGTTACAATATTAATTTCAACAGTTACAATACAGTCTGACATACAGGTGTATTTCTTTATATTTCTTTTTCTGTCCAGGAGGACCCACTGTTGGTACATTTTTTTTTAACAAGAGCAACTTTAGAAATACATTTTCAATACAAGCACATGTACAAATCAGTTTAATATACAAATGGCATATAATTCTTTACAAAACTCCAACTAGCTATGCTGGCATATGTTACACATCCACTGCCCTACTTCTCCTGACATAGCTGGCAGTACCTCACATCATCACACACCCTACCCACAATTGTGTAGCACATCCCTGCTATACTCTGCATTGTTCATGTAAGAATGCTTATCTCATACATACATCTTCTGTATTATGTCACCTTGTGTGACAGTCACATAATACACATTTTTACTTTGCAGTCTGTACCATATTGATTGGTTTGCTGCTACAGCTGTCTTCCATTGACATACCTTCATCTGCTATACATTAGGCTGTTTCACCTGTCCTATTTGCCCATGTTCATTCCTACAATTAAGCTGTCCCTGTTCAATGCACACACTTCCCCTGAGTGTTTATTTTACATTGTGGTCCATGTACCCTTACAGATCATTTACACAGCTTTGGTACAGAATGTCAGGAATGAGATTTCACAATACCCTGCACTTTATACACTATCTGGTACTGTGTTTGGACCATATACGTAACTAATTCATACCTTTCAACTGTCAAGATTTTTGCGGAAGTTCCAGAGTTTTTGCCTTGTATATCTTTTGGTGTATTCCTTATAAAACCTGTGGTTTTCTGCCATATCACTGGGATGATCTCAGGACTGATGTCATGCAATAATTGCATACATTTGAGTTTCAGACTTCAACTCCTTCAGAAAATGAGTCTTCACACAAACCCCTTGTCATTCTAGCGCACTTCTAAGTTTAAAAGAGCAAATATGTAAAATCAGTCCATATTTCTGGGTCATTACCTCTCCGTTATATTGTTTCGTCCAGATTTCTTAGCACTTTGTGATTCTTGCTTAATCTAGTGGTTAGACATAATTTTGTGTAACTGACTTCAGAAACTTGTGTATTATTGCTTGGGATTCTAATCGGATGTTACAATTTACTGGTGTAGTACCATCCCCAAAGAAAGTTAGCACAGTTCATAAATCTGCTTATCCTGAGTTGTTGGTCATACACTTAGACAAGTACAAAAAACACTAGTGTTTGTGTTGCCTTTAATTTAGTGTTAAGCTTTTTGTTCCCTTAACAGGATTTTTTGTGATGTGTGCAGAGTTCAGGTCCCAACATGTCTCTTATGTTTTCAGTATTGAAGATATTTAAATGCCCGATGTAATATATCTTTGATAAGTCTTACATGAAGCTGTGATTAGCAGTCTTAGTCCACCAGTGTAGAGATTTTTTTGTGGTTCTCCTTTGCACTATTTCTATTAAATTGATATGCATATGTTTCAACAAAAAATTACATTATATTCTAGAACTGGTATGTTTTTTCTTTTACATAGGTAGGTTAGTATGATGTCATCCTTATTATTATTATTGTCTTGAGTAGTCTTAAAAGTAGTTTTAGGTCTGTTGGTTTTTCTTAAGACATTTGACTTGAATCCAAGGGTTGAATCCATTCTGTATTATCATTCCTAAATCTTTGATTTCATTTACAGCTGAGGAGATGTGATTGTAATGGAAGTTCTGTTATGGAATCCATTTACAACTGCATAGTATGACATTGCATTTACTGCTGTTAAATTCTAAACCATAAGTCGCTGCCCATTGTCCGACATCTGTAAGGTGCAGATTTGTTACAGCTATTTTCATTGTAAAGTATGATGTTGTTTTATTGTCACAGTTATCATTATAGTTGGAAAGATAGCTGCTGCTAGCTGTTGAAGAAGCTAAAAACAACTAGCTAAATAAACCAGGCCCAGTACAGATGCTTTGTGTACTACTGAATTTAGAGTTGTCCAGTGTGAATCATAGAGTATCACGACTTTTTGCAGCCCTGCCTTCCTTCAAACTGTAAGCATCTATTTATTCCATTCATTACTAGACAATCTGTAATTCCTGTAAATGTGGTAGAAGCAAATTAATTTGATAAGTTCAGGTAGACTGTTTTTAAAATGCCAATATGCAATATATGGCTGAGTGGCCTTTAAGTCTACCACACTTGTCATTATTGACCTGCCTTGAAAGAAGCTGTGCTGGGATAGGTCAGATACTTTGATCCAAATGTGATCTTTAAAAAAACACTCTAGTACTTGAACTACTGCAAAGTGGTTTCAGTTTTGTAAGTCTTATGGATTTGTCTTTATTTACAGAGTTTTGCTTCCTTTAAATATCGTCATCACTAATTATTTTTGTCGTCATCGGGTGTGTACACTTTTTGTAAAAGCAAGTTGAACAGCTTGTACAAGGAAGTGTTATAAAAGTATCCCCTACTTATAATTTCACCCAGAAAAACAGGCCACATAAAATGTGTGGGTTTTACTCTGTATAGTACTTTCCTCACCATACAATGTATTGTAATTCAGCCCAACTGAAATTGTCAGGATACTGGAGCCAAGAATGACCTTGAGTCTTCTGCTAATCAGTAAATTGATTATTCAACAGCTCAGCCACTGCCCTTGGATTATTAAGGCATACGGTGTCTTATGTTAGGGGTTGTGTTATAGTTGAAGATCCAGTTTAAATGATAACATATTGATGAAAAGATTTCATTATATTTTATCTGACTGTTACTTATGTAAATTAGAGTATATATTATAGTTTTGAACTTTAATTTTGTTCTTTAATAATAGTTGGATACTTTTGCTATATTACCCTAATATTTTCGGTGGTAACTTTTATATATCATCTTTTATTGTCTAAACAATAAGTCTGAAATGTTGCTCGTAGTTGCTGTTTGGCAACATACAAGTACTCTTAACTTTAGTCTAGATTAATCTTAATTCTGTTACTGTCAGTCATTTTGTAGTCATAGGAGTAGAATATTAAATGGCATTGCCTGAGGATCTTGAGTACACAGTGGATCTAATAGCATTATATTATGAATCACCTTTGTGGTATTACAGAGCTCAGTCTAGTAGTTTCTTTCTTGTAGATGAAAACTGTTTAATATTTAGCAAAAATTTATATGCTGGAACTGACATGATTAGTGAGCTCATACTAAGTGTTGTCTAGTTTATAGCTGTCAGTCTGGACAAAAATGCCAATTTAATGTAAAAAGAAGCTTTGTTCTCCAGTTTGATCCTCAGCTGGGGTGCCTTCTATATGGAGTCTGCATGTCCTCCCTGTGGTCGCGTGTGTTTCCTCCCACATTCCAAAGACATGCTCTAGGTAGATTGGGCACTCTAAATTGGCCCTAGGCGTGAGTGAGTGCGTGCATGTGTGTGCCTTCTGTGGAAGGTTGGGCGCCGGGCTGGCAACTCGACACCGTAAAACTCCACTGCCAATCATGAGTGGACAGGTGATCCGCTGTGGCGACCCCTAACCGGGAAAAGCCGAAAGAAGAAGAATGTAAAAAGAAGGTTTATATGCCCTTCTAAGTTAGGCATTCCATAGAATGTTATAGCACATATGGATTTTACGTTATCAACATTGCTAAACTCTTCCACTGCTCTGTTACATTACTAACTTAAGCATATTTATAATTCTACTACCTATTTCACTGCAAACAAGTTATAAAACTTCTCCTGTTGATGCCACAATTGTTATAGTTAAACATTAGGAAATCTGTCATTTGTAAATTAGATGTCCCGCACACTTTAGTTTTAACTATTTTTAATGTTTTAACCTAGGCTTAACGTTTGTAAAAGTCTATTAATGATGATCCTTACATTACTATTTCAAAACATTACAGGGTTAACAGATGTAATTACTGAAATTTTATATATGCAGATGTTTAGCTTGCCTAAAACTGTTTTAGAATATACAGTTGTTCACAAGACTTTTTACCACCACAGTATCTCAGAGGTAGGCTGCCTCTTCATAAACTTGCAGGAGTACTGCCCAGACCATCCCAAGAAATCACAACAGAAGTTGTAGCTGTCAAGCAAAAATTATTAATGTGAAGTTGTTCAATCTCGCCATTTATTCTTACACGTGGGTTTGGAGCCGAGCCATTGGCTCAGTCGGCCGCTTTACTAGCTAAAGATCTCAGAATAGCTTGAGGCCAGGCCCCTATTCCATGATGCTCTCTGTCCTATCCCAGATCTAGTTTGCCACTGCAACTGATCTCAAGGTCTATGGAGAGCTTGGGCCAGTAGAACTTATTTCTTTATCTTTTTACATTTTGTGAAAGTGTTTATCTTAAAAATTTTGATAATTAGTTAGTGTACATCCTTTTATAGGATTTTTAGGCAGTTAGCCTCTATTTTCATTATTGTATAACTCCACGTTATTTGCAGAGTGGTTTGCTCTAGGCCTTTGGCCATTTTTTCTTTGTTACCAGAGTTTACATTTTAAAATTACTGTTCTTTCCTTGTAGATTGTACCTAGTTGTACAGGGATCTGTCAACTCGGCATTGTTTTGCTACCCCATCCCTCTGAAATTCAACTTGGTTGTTAGTGTGTGTGTGTGTGTGTGTGTCCTTGTTTTTATATATATATATATATATATATATATATATATATATATATATATATATATATATATAGATAGTGTGTGAAATACTGAGCATTTTTCTTATCCCTGGTTGTGCAGGGATTTTATATCTTTGTACGGTTTGTGCGGATTACTGTTGTTTTTGTGCACCTGTTGTAATCTAAATTGATCAGGGCTCTGACAACTTCTGTTGATAAAACATGGCAGATCAGAAGGAAAAGCAAAGGTCTGGCTTCAAGAAGTGCAGTTGTGGGCAAAAGATGTCCATTACTGATGGACACGTTAATTGTGTTTATTGTTTGGGGCCTGTACATCTCCAAGAAGATTGCTCTATCCAGAGACTGTCCCACTGGCTGTGACTCCTCCTCCTCTGAGCAGGGCCTTCAGAGCCAGAGGAAGAGGATCTGATGATTGTGGAGCCTTCGGAGCCGAGGCCTGTCCCAGCTCCTTCGGCTCCGTTAACCCTGACTTCTTAGGTTTCGTTGGAAGAGTCTCTGAGCCGACACTCTCTCGTCGGCTCTGGGGGGGGGGTCTCGAACCAATGTGTTGGTTCTGACCCTTCCTCTCGGGGCTTCGGCACAGATGAGCAAGCTCCGTCCTCTGGTTTGGAGCCCGCTGTCTCGGCACCGGGGAGGTTGCAGTCTTCTTAGGAACTGGTGGCTTCCTCTGGTCAAAGCAGTGGTGCATTCGATGCCATGAGGAGGGTTATGTCGTCTAAGACGCACACATCATCAGGTCCCTCCTCTTCCTCCCCTAAAGTGTCAAGTTCTGTCTCTACATTGCAGGTTCCTGTCAAGCATCGATTCTTGGGTACCCCCATTGGGTGACCCCTGCTCTACTGAGACTTCATCAGAGGCCCCCCTGATGAGGTTCCCAGAAAGAGATTATGCAAGAGGAGGCATATAAATTCCCCTCAGGAATCGTTGACATCAGACATTGACTTAGAGGAATCAGAAGGGTCCCCACGATCCCCCTCGGAGGATATCTCCTTTGCAGATATCCTGGAAGTCCTAAAGCAGAGGGGGTGACTGGCAGTCTGTTAGCCCTATTGAGGATATTGGTGCTCCTGAAGGCCTTTGGGTCTCAACCTTCCACCTCCTGGGGTACTCTGCCCTTCGAACTGATGGATTTGGTCGCTTGAAGGGCATGGGTGTCTCCTGATTCTATAGAACCGGTTCCTCGGAGGTCTAATAAATTTATCACCTCCCCCCAAGACGACATTTCTCACTAAGGGAGTCCCCATTGATGCCATGGTGGTGGCGGTGGCCACCAAGAAAGAGATGTCAGAAACCTCTTCCTCTGTCCATCCTCCTAATAGAGACTCTAGGACGATGGACAGATACGGGAAACGCATCTTTAGTTATGTGACATTTGCCATGAGATTGCTTAACTATTTAACCCATTTCACCCGTCTTCAACGAGATATCCTCAAAGAACTTGGAGATACTCTAAAGGGCAACACAGATGAAGCTGTTTCTGAGAAGGTGGTGTCACAGCTTAACACCCTTAATTCCATTGTGAACTCGTCCATGCGGCTCATTTCTTATGCAGCCGATGAATCGAGCCAAGCAGCAGGTACAGCGATAGCTCTGCAGAGACTAACCTGGATGCACTTATGTTCCTTTGCGGAAGCCTTCACCCCATTTGATGGCTCTTCCCTGTTTAGGCCCAAAGTCAAGGAGGCTCTCACTAGGTGTGAGCAGGAGGGAAATACTCTATCTGCCGTAGGAATCCATTTTTCCACCCCTGCTAGACCATACCCCAAAGGGCAGAAAGGTGGGAAAATGTGGTTCTGAAAGTCCCAAGGAGCTTTCCAGAACACATGTAGTGAATCCCCCTCCATGGGCAGAGGAGGGGGCAATAACTGAAGATGGTCCGCAGAACCAGGGCGACAGGGAACAGTCCCTTGGCAAGCCCTACCAGCGCTCCTGAGATGAGGCCCGACTGTCCTGCTGTGGAGGCAGTCGGGGGTCGCTTGGCTTTGTATCCGGATGCCTGGCTAGGAATTACAACAGATTCCTGGGTACAAAGCATAGTTACCAGAGGATACATCATTCCATTTCTATGAAACCTGCCTTTCGGCACAAAAATCCCAGATGTTCCACCCAGTCTCTGAGATCAAGCAGCCATAGAAATCCAGAGGCTGCAGGAAAAGTCATCCAGTCAGTCCCAGCAGACCAGTTAGTATCCGGAACTTACTCCAGATTCTTTTTAGTTCCAAAGAAGATGGGGGACTGGAAGTCCATCTTGGATCTCGGCAGACTCAGCACATTTGTAAAGAAGAAGTTCCGGATCATCACGCTTCAGTCTATTCTTCCATTCCTTGGAGTGGCCGATTGGATGTGCTCCATAGATCTCAAGGATGTGTACTACCACATCAAAATGGCCAGGCCATCCAGAGATCATCTGTGTTTTCGGCTGGGAGCCAGTCACTACCAATTCCAAGCGCTGCCCTTTGGACTCACAACAGCCCCCAGAGTGTTTACCAAATGCATGGCAGTGGTCACGGCTCACTTGAGATGTCTAGGATTCATTGTGTTTCCATATATGGATGACTGGCTCCTTACTGCCACTTCCAGGCATCAACTAATTCTGCCACGGATCACACTCTCTCAATCTCTGCTCTTAGCTAGGCATCACTATCAATTTCGAAAAACCTGCGTTGTTGCCATTGCAGCATATATCCTTTATCGGAGCAGAACTAGACACTACCACTACAACAATAAGATTACCCTGGACAGAATAACCTGTTTACGAACTCGGGTCTCAGACATTCTGCAGAGGAAAAAAGTACCGGCCCATCAAGTTCTAAAACTCCTAGGCACCATGGCAGCTATGCTCATAGCAGTTCCTCTGGGACGGATTCACATGAGGGTTCTTCAATGATTACTATTCACCCAGTGGTCATACCAACAACTTCCCATGTCATCCTTGGTCATGATTACGGACTCTTGCAAGAAGGATCTACGCTGGTGGTTGACCAGTCAACAACTTATGATGGGTCATCCATTTGTTCTCCCCCACCTTCAGCCACGGTGACCACGGACACTTCCCTGATAGGGTGAGGGGGCTATTTCAGGGAAGTACTGCCCAAGGCACCTGGTCAGAGACAGAGTCACAGTTGCACATCAATGTCCTGGAGCTGAGAGCAGTGCTTTTGGTGTTGCAGCACTTTCACAACTCTCTGCCTCTACGGACGATTGCCATACAGATGGACAACATGTCGGTACTCTGGTACATCAACAAACAAGGAGGAACCAGGTCTTACTCCCTGTGTCGAGAGGCCTTGAGAATTCGGCAGTGGGCTGCCTCCACCGGGTGCTTTCTGATAGCAATGCATATCCCAGGGAAATCCAACGTAATAGCGGACAAATTGAGCAGAGCCATTCTGTTACCTCACGAGTGGTCCCTCAAAAACGAAGTTGCAGAGAAGATTTTCCACAGGTGGGACCAGCTTTGCTGCGACCTGTTTGCATCCCGTATGAATGCCAAATGCAGAAGCTACTTTGCCCTAAATCCCCCACCGGGGGACGGCCCAAGGGACTCGCTCATACACGATTGGCCCCCGAGACTCCTGTATACCTTTCCTCCTATTCCCCTGATTCCCAAGTTCTTACAGAAAACCAAAGCCCTCTGCAGGACAGTAATCTTAATAGCTCTGCTTTGGCCTTGTCAGATTTGGTTCCCCTTTCTCCGACTCTACCAACTGGAGGAACCTTGGATCCTGGATCCAGTTCCAGACCTGACATATTCGTTGGGGACCCTCCACCCCTCCCTTCGTTCCCTCAGACTGACAGCTTGGCTGCTCTAATTCGCTTCCTAGCCAGGCCACATGATTTTTCTTCGGAGGTACAACACATTCTTGTATCTTCCCATAAAGCTTCTACCAGAAAATTATATGCTAGTAAATGGAAGTGTTTTGCCCTTTGGGCTTCTCGAAACAATGTTGATCCCTATGTGGCCCCTATTGCTAGTATTCTGGTGTTTGTCTCTAAGCTTTTTCAAGAAGGTGCTGCGGCTGCCACTGCCACAATTGGAGTCAAGTTGGCTGCCATCTCGAATTTTCATCTTGGAGCTGAGGGTTCTTACTTAATGTCGCACAAATTATGTCGGGCCTTCCTTATGGGCACCATTCATCTCAGGCCTCCTGTTAGCCCTTTACTCCCTGGAATCTTAATTTTGTACTGTCCCGCATTATTCTTCCTCCTTTTGAGCCTGCATCATCCTGTCAATTGAAGTTCCTATCCTGGAAGACTATTTTCTTGGTTGCCATTACCTCAGCACGCAGGGTATCTGAGCTTCAAGCCCTTTCTGTCAAACCACTGTATTTGGTATTTCATCTGGACAGGGTTTCCCTGAGGACTTAATCCTTCATTCTTGCCAAAAGTGTTCTCTGAGACCAATCTGAACCAAACTATTGAGCTTCCAACTTTTTTCCGCAATCATTCTAGTCAGTTGGAATACATGTTGCATAAACTTGATGTCCACAGACAATTGAGATACTATTTGGACAGGACAAAGAAATTTCGAAGCTCTGACCAACTTTTTGTATCTTACGCGGATGCCAAGAAAGGATTATCAGCTTCTAAAGTTACCCTTTCCAAATGGTTAAAATTTGTCTACTCTTCAGCCAGCCAAACATTAGAGTATGGTGTGAAGGCCCATTCTACTAGAGCTGTCTCCGGCTTATACGGCTCATTTATCTTTGGATACTATATGTGCAGCTGCCACTTGGTCTAAGCCTCATACCTTTGTCACTCATTACGAAGTGGACAAGGCCTCCAAGGACAGGGCTTCCTTTGGTTCCACTGTCTTCAGGAATATACTCCAGTGAGACACCCAGGATTGGGGTGCTTGGGACACTGCCCACGTGTAAGAATAAACAGCGAGATTGAACAACTTCACATAAAGAAGTTATGTTCTTACCATAAAGTTCCATGTGAGTTGTTCATCTTGCTTTTATTCTTACATTCCTACCCGCCATCCCCCTCCAAGATCTCGAAGAACGGGTAGACTTTGGGTCTGGTAGTCTTTTCTGGGATTCTTACTCTGGCTGGAGTACTTCTGAGTTACCTTTTATTGTTGCAGAGTTCAGCAAACTATATCTGGGGTAGGACAGAGAGCATCATGTGATAGGGGCCTGGCCTCGAGCTATTCTGAGATCTTTAGCTAGTAAAGTGGCCGACTTGGAGCCAATGGCTCAGCTCCGAATTCACATGTAAGAATAAAGGCAAGATGAACAACTCACTTGGAATGTTATGGTAAGAACATAACTTCTTTTCCAGCCATTTGTTAAATAAAATTTGATTCTGTAGACAAGGGAAACATTTAACTGATAATGAGTTGTACATCATAGTTGTTAGTGATTCTGAATTCTTTGAGAAACTTTCATCCATTTCAGAAAAGTCATTGGCTCCTGCATAAATGACAGTTAAAAGATGGTTGAAGAAAAGCTTGTGGATCTTCACAAGTCTAGTTGCTCCTTTCAGAGCCTATCCTGTGCATATTTTTTTTTTTAAGTTTAAAAAGTTTGATCTGATGTTGTCCATTTCATTATGCATCATCACTGGGTCTTTGGATCCAACTTGCCCATTTCTTCCAGACATATGATCTGAGCCTCAAACTCCTCCCTCTCCCATAATGCCTTACTCACTCCTTCTCCAACCCCTAAGATCTCGTTTGCCACCTTCCAGCACAAACATGATTCCTCTAGCCTCTGCTCAGATAAGTGGGTTTCTATGTAATTTTGACTATTCCGAGCTCTTGCTTTCTCTTTCTCAGTTTTTCCTAGCTGTTTTCTGTCAAATTTAGCTTTGTACCTCTCCTCCCTTCTTAGCTAGATGTCCTTTGAAGTTAGTTGCTGGCATATTAGGCCTGTTTCCCGCCTTCCGCTTTTCTGCTTAACTGCTTCTTTCTCTCTTCTTTCCTTTTATATACATTAAAAAAAAATCCCTGTAGCTTTAATTTGATTTAAGTTAACTTTATCCCAGAATAGTGTCTAGTGTCTGTGAGTGCTCTTATCTGTGAGTGTGTGTGAACTCTGTTCTGTGCACGCGTGCTGTGTGTGTTCTGTGTGCAAGCTGTGTGTTCTGTGTGTGCGCTGTGTGTGTTCTTTGTGCGCGTGCGCTCTGTGTGTGTTCTGTGTGCGCTCTGTATGTGAACGATGTTCTTCGTATTTCATTCTTGCAGTCATCACATTTCGGTTATCCCTGCTGGGGTAGCCCTCAGCCGGCCTGAATACCAGAGACTTAGTATTTCTGCGTCGGTTGCTGTCACTTGAAGACCGACGTCAGGTCGTCAGGGGTATAAAGGAAGGTAGCTGACGCCATTACTTCAGTCTTTCTTGCCATGGAGCCTGAAGCATAAGAAGTTTGCACGAGTGCCGGTCGGCTGCTACCTGAGTTTCGTTTCCGAATTGAAGTTGAAGTCTTCAAAAGCTAAGTACCCCATTGGGGATCATTTTTTCTTGCACTAACCGATGTCAGAAAAAGTTAATTGTCTTGCCTATGGAAAGCAGACACCACACTGGGACTTCCATTCCTACTGCATCACTTGTTTAGGCCCAGACCACAACGTCCCTCGTCGGTTCTATGCTAAAATGCCAGAACTATTCGTCATCAGGCCCTTATTGTAGCCAGATATTTCCGTTTTCAGTCCTCTAATTCTGATATGGCTTCCATAAGCCATCCAACAGCAGACCTTCCGAAAAAACGTAAAGATTAAGACAGAGACAGACCGCACAGGACTAAACCTTCCAATGATGCTACCGCCAAGCTGGTCATCAGTTCTTCGGAATTCAGTGAGGTGATTTCGCAGCCCCTGATGCCCACTTCAGTTAATTCGCAGGCCTCTACCGAGCATGGCGCAGAACTCTTCTTCGTCTAAAGATCCTGTTGGTGGTCTCTACCTTGGATGGGTCCGGAGCCGCATTGTAGGCACCGGCTTCCGAGGAAGTCCTTCACAACACCGAATTCAGACATAAACCAACTCCTCCTTTCACGGCTACCGTTATTTCTAAACCAACTGATTTACTTAGGCCCAGGGGTCGAACCACCCCCAAGAAACCGCCTTCCAACCATTCTTTGGCACCTGCTCCCTTGCCTCAGTCACAGATGCTTAGAATGGCAGAGGACCTTATGCTGATTAGGGGAAGCCAAGCCACTCCCTCAGAAGAAAAGAGATCCGTCTCCAGACGTTGTGTCTGAACAAGAGTCAGATGAATCTGATGCATCTGAGTATGAAGACATGCAGCCCCTCTCTACATATGAGGATCTGATGCAGAGGAATCTATTCCTTCAGCCTCTCCCCCAGAGGATTTTTCCTTTGGGGAAACCCTGCATACTCTAAGGGAGCATTTCAAATGGGAGAGTCAAGATTACTCTGTCTAAAAAGACTCGAGACTTCCTGCACCTTCCACAGCACAGGCTCTTAGCCACCCCCAGTCCTAGATGTGGTAGATGTCTTCCTTGAATCCAGCTCGACTCCAGACGCCCTCCCTCCTGCTCCCAGAAAGCCAGATGCGTACTACAGAGTCCCTGACTCTCACAAATATCTCTTTCAAAACCCAACAGCGGACCCTGAGGTCATTACTCAAGGCCCAAATGGGGTTAAAGCTACTTCAGCTAAGAATCCCACCCCCCTCAGACAGGGATTCCAGAGCTCTGGACAGAGGGTATAAAAAAAAGTATACACCTCAGCTACTCTTGCTATAAGGGCACTCAATTGTCAGTTTCATATGCTTAAATATCAGCAACATACCTAGGGACTCCTTAAACAAAAAATTACCTCCTGTCCTGCATGGGCAGAATCTAAAGATTTACAGGAATTAATTCACTCTGCTGGTCAAGCAACTAAACACACTTTGCACTGTGGTTTTGATACCCTAGAAGCTTTTTGCAGGGTAATCGTCACTGGATCTGTCATTAGAAGGCATGCATGGCTTAAGGAAAAACCCCTGCCAGACCATGTAAAATTAAAATTGTTGGATGCACCCTTGCACAAAGATAACTTATTTGGTACTAAAGCAGAAGAGGTGTTAAAAAGATGGAAGAAAAACAAAATCTATACAGACTGTTAAAGATTTCTTACAGGTACAGCCCCCTAGGTTCTGCAGGCATTTTCTTTTCAAGCACTGGTCCTTTCCTGCACCTAGTAAACAGGGCCAGCATAGGCCCCTGTGGAAACAGACCTCCAAGACAGCAGTTCCATGGGTTGCAGAGATCTAAGCAGTGGACTGCCTCCACTTCAAAACCAGGGAGTTCTAAGCCACCCCCTTATGACAAAAACTCACAATGACTCACTCTCTCCCTACCTCGCTTCTGCTCATCATCGCATATCCCTAGGAGGAAGACTGTTCTTTCACTCAAACATCTGGGCCATCATTACCAAGGACCAGTGAGTTCTGAACATTGTGTCTCAGGGGTACAAATTCTTCTTCCACACCCTTCCAACCCCCAAAGGTTTCCTATATGTACCACCAAATCGATGGGTAGAGGCTCAAAAACAAATCCACACCCTGCTCTCCTTGGGAGCAGTAGAACACGTTCCTGCAGAGCAGATAGGTCAAGGCTTCTACTCCAGACTTTTTCTGGTACCCAGAAAAGTGGGCACCTTGCGCCCCATCCTTGATCTGTCCATTCTAAACACCTTCCTGGTGATCCCAAAATTCAAAATGCTCATCCTCCAGCAGCTGCCACCTATGCTGTCCAAGAACGCTTAGCTAGTCATCCTGGACCTAAAAGAGGCCTACCTCCACATTCCCATCAGGGAGTCCTGCAGAAAATATCTTTGCTTCAGAGCAGGATCTCAACACTTTAAGTTCCCTGCACTTCCCTTTGGCTTATCTGCTGCTCCCAGAGTTTTCACAAAATGCCTGGCTCCGGCCATTGCTTTTTGCAGACAAAGAAATATTCAAATTTATCCCTACTTAGACGACCACCTTATTCAGGCAGACAGCCAGGAAAAGCTGCTCAAAGACCTGGCCTTTGTAAAGGACCTACAAACCTCCGTAGGGTACACAATCCAAACAGGTACCCACCAAGAGGATAATCTTCCTGGGAGCAAGTCTGGACACAGCATCCCAGATGGCATGCCTAACACCAGAGAAACAAAGTTTTCTATCAGCTTACTTCTCTCAACTGGCCACCAGGCCACAGCTTTCTGCAAGGGAAATCCTGCAAGCCCTAAGGTTCATGACATCTTGCATATTCCTTATTCCATATGCCAGACTGCATATGAGGAAACTTAAGTGGTACCTAAAGAGCCTTTGGTGTCAACACTCTCAAGATCTGGAAACTCCTTTTACCTATTATTCATTGCCTGAGGGAGGAATTTATTTGGTGGGCAATAGCCTGCTCCCACAATAAGGCACTGCCCATCTCCTCACACTCCGCCGCCCAGACCCTCACCACAGATGCATCACACTACTCTTGGGGTGCACACCTGGACGGCAGGTGCATACAGGGCCAGAGGAACCCCCAGCAACTCCCCCTGCACATCAGTCTAAAAATGATGATGGCTGTGCAGCAGGCCTTGATAGCATTCCAACCCCTTCTCTCTCCAGGGGTTCTCCTGATCAAAACAGACAACACCACAATGATGTGGTACATCAAGCAGGAAGGGACTCGCTCCTACCCACTGTGCAGGCTGGCCATGACCCTTTGGTTCACAGCGTCTTCCATGCATCTACAACTGTTAGCACAATACCTGCCAGGCTCTCTCAACTCCCTGGCAGACCAATTAAGCAGAAAACTGTTGGACCCCCATGAGTGGCAGCTCAACCGAAACACCTTCTTACTAATAACTCAGAAATGGAGAACCTCGGAGGTCGACCTCTTTGCCTCCCACACCAACCATCAACTCAACAAATTCTGCACCAGGGAGCATCACTGCATGGCATGGAAAGTAGATGCCCTGTCCTTCCCCTGGGTAGACCTCTCGGTCTATGCCTTTCCTCCCCTACCTCTCATTCCCAAGGTACTGATCAAAATAAGGGAGGAAAAACCAAGGACCGTTCTCATAATGTGTGTGCATGTTCTCATTGTGTGTGTGTGTGTGTGTGTGTGTGTGTGTGTGTGTGTGCATGTTCTCATAGTGTGTGTGTGTGCATGTTCTCATAGTGTGTGTGTGTGTGTGTGTGTGTGTGTGTGTGTGTGTGCAGTCTCGGTGTGTGTGTGTGCAGTCTCGGTGTGTGTGTGTGCAGTCTCGGTGTGTGTGTGTGCAGTCTCGGTGTGTGTGTGTGCAGTCTCGGTGTGTGTGTGTGCAGTCTCTGTGTGTGCATTGTGTGTGTATATGTGTGCATTCTCTGTGTCTGTGTTCTCTGTGTGTGTGTGCGTTGTGTGTGTGTGCGCGCGTTGTGTGTGTATGCGCGCGTTGTGTGTGCGCGCGCGTGTTCTGTGTGTGTGTGTGCGTTCTGTGTGTGTGTGTGCGCGCGTTCTGTATGTGTTTGCACGTTCTGTGTGTGTGTGCGCGTTCTCTGTGCATGCGCATTCTCTGTATGTGTGCATGCACATTCTCTGTATGTGTGTGCGCGCGTTCTCTGTGTGTGTGTGCGCGCACATTCTCTGTGTGCGCGCGCATTCTGTGTGTGTGTGTGTGCGCGTTCTCTGTGTGTGCATGTGTGTGTTCTCTGTGTGCTTGTGTGTGCGTGCGTTCTCTATGTGCTCTTGTGTGTGTGTGCATTCTCTGTGTGCGCATGTGCGCATTCTGTGTGTGTGCGTTCTCTGTGCGTGCGTGCGTTCCCTGTGTATGTGTGTGTGCGTTCTCTGTGTACATGTGTGCGTGCATTCTGTGTACGTGTATATGTGTGCGTTCTCTGTGTACATGTGTTCTGTGTGTGTGTGAGCGTGCATTCTCTGTGTATGTGTGTGTGTTCTCTGTGTGTGTGTGTGTGTGTGTGTGTGTGTGTGTGTGTGTGTGTGTGTGCGCGTTGTGTGTGTTTGTGTGTGCGCATTCTGTGTGTTTGTGTGTGCGCATTCTGTGTGTTTGTGTGCGCGCATTCTGTGTGTGTGTGTGCGCATTCTCTGTGTGTGCGCATTCTCTGTGTGTGTGTGTGCATTCTCTGTGTATGTGTGTCACTCTTTTACATGTTGGACAAAGCTGCAGGTTTGGACAAACCATCTGGTTTGAAAAGGTGGGTCTCTTTTGGACATAAGATTCCCCAATCATACCTACAAAAGGTGCATGCATTGTCTTGGTCCAGGCCAGTTGGAGGGCCCGTACAATATTTGCTCAGCCTTCAGTCCCCCAAGCCCTTGCTGATCGGTGTAACAAGCTGATCTTAAGAGACCTTATTTTGTTTTCTGGAGCTCAAATGCCTATTGCTAAGAAGCATGCACCCTCAGCTTACCCCTAGGTCCACAGCTTCTGTTCTGGGGAAGAGCAAACAATTGTCAGATCTGTAGTCTTCGGATCCCTCCTGTTCCCCTTCTCTCCAGATCTGAGAAGATCTTTAGATCCAGTAGAGCCAACACTGGCCAAGACTTCTACATTGTTGGATCCTCAGCCCTCTGGTCTGAGCAGTCTGTCTAGTCCCGTGGAAGTTGTGCGGATCCAACGTTCCTTGTCTTGGAGCTATCTTCTTTGGGTCAGACACACCCGAATCTGGAGCCATACTTTTCATTGGAGTAAATCTTCCCTTCCCTGCCCTGACTGTCTGGACCAGTCTCCAGTCAGGTCCACACATTCCTCAGTCTATTCTACATCCTCTTGGCTTTCCCACTCCAACATGGACAGGATGATGCAGAGTGTTCTCAAAGCCCAGATCCAGCTGGGGATCTTGCCTTCTCCAAATCATGCTGGATTTGTGAGAATACTGACCCCGATACAGCAACCTCCTCCTCTGATCTGACCCTCTGTTTCAGAGAATTGCAAGACCTAGCTTTCCCAAGTGGGACATCAGAGTGCGGAATGTGTTTAGACTCTAGCAGTGCCTCAGACTAGCTTAGCTCCAGTACCTTTGGAGCAGAGCGGGTCCTTGAGCCAAGATGTTGGCATGGGTCCTTGGGGTTGGTGTCTGCGCTGACCTTTTTAGAGCCATCTTTCCCACTGGGGTCCTCGGCCCTTGACAGTTCAGGTCTGGTGCCTTCTGGAGTTGTCTGATCCGAGGTGGCCTCCTCCTTCTCTCCCTTGGCAGCTCTGGCTCCTGGGGTGGGAGGTCATGCCTTCCTAGCTTCATCTGCTTTCCTGGTGGCAGAGAGGGTTTTCTCCACACCGCGAGATGCAGTCCCTCTTCCACCAGGTCCTATCTAGTCCCCTTCTGATCAGAGCTTTGCACCCATCCATCCTCTCCACAGTCTGCTTCTCCAGGACTACCTCTCAACAAGAGGTCCCCCTGTCTTCCAAGTTTTCTCCCAAGTACCCCATGGCAGAGGCTCGTCAGAAGCGACGGTGCAAGAGGAAGCACTTAGACTCCCTTTTGGAGTTATTGACTGGACACTGACTTTGATGAGGGGGAATGGTCCCCCCATTCTCTACTTGATGATATTTCCTTCAGGGATGTCTTGGAAATACTGAAGTAAAAGGGTGACTGGTCATACTATCCCCTTCTTCCAAGGAGTCTGTGTTCCTGGAGACCTTTGCGATGGGCCCATCTGTGTCCTGGGGTTCGGCGCAAACGGTTCCTCCATCCTCAACGCCGGCCATTTCCTTGAGTTCCTCGGATCAGACTTGCTCGGATCCGAGCAACTCTCAGGGCCGAGAACAGGGAGCCGGATCTGAGGGAATGGAGATGTCTTCAGCTCCAACTTTGTCAGATCAGAGCCGTTCCTTCGGAACCCTGGCTACCTTGGCCTTGGCCCCGATCCTCACGATGGAGCTGGGTAGAACTTCTTCCTTGTTGGTTGCCAAGGAGGTGCATTCTCCTTCGGCCTTCAACGTGGTGAAGAGGGTTCTGTCCCAGGGATTGAGACCCCAGCCCATTGCCTTCGACTTCGCCCAGGCTGCCATGGATTAGGTCACGACTCCATTCAGCTTGTCTTAGGGACAGCCCGTGCCAGAGGACCCCCAGGTGAATCCCATTGTGGAACCCCCCCGCGACTTACAAGCCCTCTTCAGAGTGTCCCACTGAAGAGGCCCCCCCCATAAGCATTCGTGTAAGAGGAGGCACATGGACTCCCCCGAGTCCCTCACAGAAGATACTGACTTGGATGAAGTTGAGGGTTCCCCCAGGTCACCTCCCGAGGATGTCTCCTTTGGAGAAAGGGAGGTTGGTCAGCCCCAAAACCCTCAATGGGATGAGTCAGTATTCTTGGAGGCCTTTGGCACAGGCCCATCTACATCCTTAGTTGTCCCCTCCTGCAGATCCATTAGTAGATCTTATTACCACGCGGGCACGGAAGGAGCCTGACACCATAGAGCCAATACCCAAATGCCTAGACAGGATCCTTTCTCCTCCCACAGACAGACAGGCCTGGTACAAGGGATCCACTGTGGATGCTATGTTGGTGGCAGCTGCCACCAAGAGAGAACTGGCACAGGAAAGTTCTTCGGTCCATCCTCCTGACAGAGTCTAGAGCGGTGGATCACTTTGGGAAGTGAGTCTTTTCTTCAGTGACGTTTTCCATATGAGCACTGAATTATTTGGCTCATGTCACTTGACTCCAGCGAGACCTGGTCACGGAATTCGCTGTGTCGCCCTGAGAGTCCTTTTCGCCAGAGGACAAGAGGCTGTTCTTGGTGAAAATGTCGACTCTGAAATCCGTTTCAAACACGTCCATGTGTCTTCTTTCCCATGCCACGGAAGGAGTGGCTAGGGCCGCTGGGACCACCGTAGCTATGAGGCGGCACGCCTGGCTCAGACTGTCAATTCACGGACCCCTTCAAGGCATCTTTCACAAATGCTCCCTTTGATCGTTCCTCCCTTTTTGGAAAGACAGTTCATGACACCTTAGTCCAGAGCGAGAAGGATGGGAAGACTCTGTCTGCCATTGGAGTCTGCTTCTTTAGCCCTCAAAGATCCTTTACTAGGAATCGGAGAGGGAAGAAGAAGATGTGGTTCCGAAAATCTCCCAGGACACTCAGGACAACTCATCCCCTAGAGGCAGAGGGGGACAAGACAGACACCACCCCAGAGGCAAAGGGGGTTTGAGGAACTTTGGGTCTAGGGAGACCTTCTCAGACAGACCCACACAGCAACCCTGAGGGGTTGCCCGACTGTCCTACTCTGGAGACAGTCTGGGGAAGATTGTCATTGCACCTAATGGCTTGGGAGTCCATCAGGACGGATCGTTGGGTGCTCCAAATAATATCCAGAGGATACTCCATCCCATTCATTGCCCCACCCATCCAAAGTGCCTTTCGGATGTTCCACCCACTCGAAGGCAGGCCGCAGCACACAAAATTTCAAAGCTGCTTTCCAATCGGGCCATCGAACCAGTCCCCCCAGATTAGTCCGGATTAGGCCTTTACTCCAGGTTCTTTTTAGTGCCAAAGATGGGGGACCTCAGACCCATATTGGACCTGTCAGCGCTGAACCTGTCTGTAGCCAATCAGAAATTCTGGATGGCCACCTTGCAGTCCATTCTGCCTTATCTCCGAGAATGCGGCTGGATGTGCTCGATAGACCTCCAGGATGCTTACTACCACATCAAGATTTGCAGAAGCTCCAGGAGATTCCTTCGCTTCCGTCTGGGAGCCAATCATTTCCAGTTCAGAGCCCTACCCTTTGGTCTCACCACAGCCCCTAGGGTGTTTACCAAGGTTATGGCAGTAGTAGTGGCTCACCTGAGGCTTCAGAGAATTCAGGTGTTTTTTTACCTAGACGATTGGCTCCTTGCTGCTGCCACCAAGCATCTACTTTGCATGGCCAGAGACTCCTTCCTGCATCTTGCAGTCAATCTAGGGACTGCCATCAACATCTCCAAGTCCCGCCTGAACCCGACACATACCTTGGAATGTATAGGGATACAGTTGGACACTCTGCTATTACAAGTTTTTCTCACTCAGGACAGGGTCCAGAACCTATGGGCCCATGTGTCAGTGATCCTCGGCCCCAGAACACCGATAGCGAGCGACGTTCTCTGAGCCCTAGGCTCCATGGCTGCAGTGATTTCAATTCTTTCATATGCGTGCCTTCACATTAGGGTGCTTCAGTGGTCTTGGTTAGACCTCCCCATGGACTATCCTATATGGATCAGTGGAGCCTGCAAGATTTCTCTTCTTTGGTGGCTCCAATCACCGGAAATCTTGGCAGGTCGTCCATTCTTACCATCCCCAGCCCAAGCCACAGTGACCATGGATGTCTCCCAGCTCGGGTTGGGGGGCACTTTTTGGGAAGGATGGTCCAAGGCACGTAGTCCCAGATAGAGACCAGATTGCATATCAGTGTTCTGGAGATGAGGGCAGTGCTTTTAGCGTTGCAAGCCTTTCACACTGTTCTTCCCCTGGGGACGATTGCAGTTCAATCAGACAACATGTCCATTGTCTGGTACATCAACAAACAAGGAGGGACCAGATCTTACCCTCTCTGCCGCGAGGCCATGAGAGTGTGGTAGTGGGCAATTTCCACCATTCGGTTTCTGATTGCAATGCACATCCAGGGACGCTCCAAAATTTTAGCGGACAGATTGAGTCGGGATATTCTAATGCCATACAAGTGGTCTCTGAAACGGTCAGTAGCGGAGGAGATCTTCCTAGCATGGGGGTCACCCTTGCTGCGATCTCTTCGCATCTCCTTCCGTTGCGAAGTGCAGTGAATTCTTCACTCTGATCCCCTCCCCAGGGGACTTCCCCAGAGATGCTCTAGTCCATGCTTGGCCTCCTGGGTTACTGTATGCCTATCTCCCGCTACCTCTCATTCCGAAGTTTCTTCAGAAAGCTTACCGACTGGGGTGCAAAGTGATCCTCATTGCCCCGTTCTTGCCTCGTCAAGTGTGGTTCCCCTTCCTCTGCTCTCATGCTCTAACTCCTTCACTGATTCTGGATCCCTGCCCAGATCTCATATCCCATCCCTCGGGCATCAGTCTGCCGGACCTGGACAGCCTCAAGCTGACTGCTTGATTGCTCCAGTTCCCTTGATCGCTAGGACTCCCGGTCTATCATCTTCGGTAAAGAGTATTCTGGTGGCATCCCTCAAAGCTTCCACTAGGAAGGTTTATAGCAGCAAATGGAAATGCTTCTCTATTTGGGCTTCTCAGAGAAACATAGATCCATTTACAGCCCTGGTTCCTGCAGTGTTGGAGTTTTGTCCTATATTTTTTCAACAAAGGGCTAGTTCCTCCACACAGTAAAGTACAACTGGCAGCCATGTCTAATTTTCATATCAGCGAAAATTTGAATGCTCTGGCCTCTGAGATTGTGCAAGGCCTTTCTAAAAGGTACTTTTCTCTTGCGTCCCCCGGTTAAGAATTCCATCCCTCCTTGGGACCTTACTCTAGTTCTGCAGGCATTGGTGGCACCCCCTTTTGAACCAGCAGCATCAGTAGACTTAAAATTCCTGTCCTGGAAGACAGCCTTATTAGTGTCCATTACCTCTGCTAGAAGGGTTTCTGAGATCCAAGCTTTGTCCGCCGTGCCCCCGACTTGATCTTTCATAGGGTTTCTCTTCGCACGAACCCTTCTTTCTTACCAAAAGTGGCTTCTGAATCTAATATTAACCAGATGATTAATCTGCCTGTGTTCTTTCCAAATTTCCAGAACAAGGGTGAATATAAGCTGCACTTGTTAGATGTTCATAGACAGTTTTGTTTCTATTTACACAGGACTAAACAATTTTGTAAGTCTGACCAATTATTCGTGTCCTTTTCTAGACCCTTTTTGGGCAAGGCCATTTCCAAGGTCTCCATAGTCAGATGGATTACACAATGTATACTGCAAGTCTATAGGGATAAAGGCCTATCCCCACCTGGTCCTATTAAAGCTCATTCTACCAGATCTATGGCAACTTTTTCTGCTTGTTGGTCTAGGGTTTCTCTAGATGATATCTGTGCAGCAGTGACCTGGGCAAGGTGACATACATTTATTTCTCATTATAAGTTGGATTTGATCTTGAGAGGGAGAGCATCCTTTGGCTCTGCGGTTCCCAGGAATATCCTTCCATGAGGGCCTCACAGGAGTTTTGGTAGCTGGGGACTCTGTCCCACAGGTTGCAGATAAATTAAGTTAACTACTTCAGATAAAGAAGTTATGTACTCACCCTAACGTTCCACCTGAGTAGTTATACTTCATTTTCTGCAACAGTCCCTCCCTCCTTCCCCAAACCTGTTCTTGGTTAACGTTATTGAGTTGCTAATAGTTTGGTTAGTGGCAAACTCAATCTGAAGGAAGGTAGGAGAGGTGAGGGATTGTGGGTAAGGGGAGGAGCTTGGAGCAGATGCTTGATAAAATGTTGCCGGCTCGGATCTGATATGGAGCCGAATACCCACACTTGCAGAAAATTAAGCATAACTACTCATTTGGAATGTTATGGAGAGCACATAACTTCTTTTTTATAGTACTGAACTGTATTGGTCGAGGATTTCTGTTTTTGCAGTACCATGGTTAGAAGCCATTATATTGAATGATTTATGAGTTTATATATTTAGTGGGACTCTTGGCAATGTTGGGCTATATTACTGAACTGTAATGGTTAATGGCATCAAGACAGTGCAGAAGTAAGACCAAGAAGGGCAATTATAAGGAAATGGGCCAGATATTAACATTTTAATTGGCTAGGGTTTTAATGGCTTTTATCATGTGTGTGTGTGTATACTGGAAATGCTATAGGTCAATATTTCCAACAAAAGAGGAGTGATGGTGTCTAAAAATATTTATTTTATTTTATTTATTTTATATTTGTTTACAAGGATAGTCCGACTGGACACATGTCCATTTACAGTGGAGGCCCGAGGAGAAAAGCTCCACATTCAGTACAGAAAAATAGTTGAACAATATGATAAACAATATGATCATCTATACAAAAAATTGACAATAGATAAAAATACAACTTTTGATACAAAAACAAAATTTGACACTAGATAAAAATACAACTTTCGATACAGAAACAGAAATTGACACTAGATAAGCATTATAACTGTCTATAGAGACAGACTACTTAGAAATTATTTAGTGTAAGTTTAGCATGAGCTAGTATAACTATTAGAAACTTGAGCAGAAAATTCCTCATACTGTAGCAAAATTACAGTAGGTATAATTGGATATGAAGCTATCTGGGGTGGTAAAAATAGATGCGTAATATGTTCTTATTATTGTGCTTTTTACTTCGCACGTTTTTGGGTGCTCTGGTACAAAGGACTTTCTTGTAATATAATGTTTTGGGTAGACTGGATTTCTAATTTGCTTTCAGTTTGAAATTTATTGAAAAGATTCATGATGGTATTATATTGAAAACTCTGGCATGGGAGAGTCGCCTGAATCTGGGTACTTCAGTATATTTATGGCGAAAGTTAAATGTGCAACTGCTTGCAAAAAGATAATGGGAGTTAGAAGCAAGGAGAAGCTTTTTATTAGATGGTGGGAGTGGGGTTACTTCCCATTTGTGGACTCCTCTCTAATTATGAAGAGGGTACCATATTCAGGAGGGTGATTGCCATTAATATTTCAACATTTGAAGGAGGACTGCAGTGAACTGACATTTTTATATGAGGTGGTGCTGGTGATGTCAGCAGCTCTGACCTATTTTAATGCATGCACTGTCTTTTGTACGTGACTGCCAGCTACTCTGCTTTTATTCTTCCCAACCAGTTAATGGTGCATAGCCAACTCCAGGGATAGTACTGGAGACATAAAGGTAAAATGGAGTCACAGGAATAGTTGTAGAGAGCAGCTGAGGGCCAGTTGGAGGTCAAGCAACAGGGACCAAAACTAAATTTACAAACAAAATCTATAACAGTAATGTGGACTGCTTCAAGCTACCCTGTGGATTGTATAGAAGGATTTGAATGCTGTGGCTTTCAGTAAGTAGCCAGACTTCATTTTGAGTTGTAATTGAATGTTTGTACATTGCACTTGCCTTAGAAGTAGTTGATTATCATTACTGCAGTACTACAAGTATTGCATTATTGTGCACGATGGAGCATGAGAATGTTGTAATAACTTGTGAATAACTTGCAGAAATATTGTGGTATTTTCAATCAAATGATTTTGTAATGATGTGTACAAACCTGTTAGGCCATTGCTTACTTGGGTGTTCTACTGTTCAAAGTGCACCAGGTCCTCATGATTTATACATATTTACATCAGACTGAGAAATAGTACCCTAATAAGGTGTATTGTTCCCTAAAGTTGACAAGTTTTCCTGAATGTGGTATTTGTTTATTTTAGAGATGGATAATGTGTCACATTTCTGTATTGTGACATTTGTGTATTTTTGCTAACAGCTTAGTGTGCATTAATACTATAGTGGCACATGCAAGTGATTATTTAGTATGCCTTCTGGGCATTAATATTCCACCAAGGTGCGGGGTATGTGATGTACAACTTTTAATGTGGTATTACTGATGAGTATGTTAGATTACGATGTTAAGGTTTACTAGGGTGCTATTCCATAATATTCCTTGGTAATTAGCCCCATTGATACTGTTATGTGTAAACTGTATTTAAACGACAATGCATTAAGTTATAAAGATTTGCATTATAATTTTTAGTAGATGCAATGACTTCCACATGATCCTGAGAGAAAAGTGCATTTGGTTAGCAAGGAGAAGCATTAGCATGGATTTTTGTCGTTTTCTTTTACATATTGATCAGCCTTTATGAAAGCATAATGTGATACAAAATGGTTGAGTGTTGGGGTGAGAGGCCTGAATAGCTTCTGTTTTTACTCTTGTTTATACTGTTATGCTTGAGATAAGATTTCCTGTAATCAAGTGAAGTGATTTTAAGTTTTGTTAAGAGTTATACTTGATACTATTTTATTTGTTTTCACTTATTATGGATCAGTGATAGGATGACGCACCATATGTCAGGGTTCTTAAAGACATCGGATACAAGGCATTTTGTTTGTACAGACGTTTCGGGGTTTGTTTAAAGTTTGCAGTAATGTTTACAAGTGGTGGAAGTGTAAATTTAGTGTAAGGTTATGGCTTTGGGTTGTTTGATTTGGTAATATTTGCAGATATATATGTAGAATATGGAATAGTAAACAGTATTAATTATATTTCACTACTAGACAGTTAAAAGGAGTGATCAGAGCAGAGGAAGGATATATAGCCGCCAAGAGGGATTTCTGTTAAAACATTATTCCTTTTTAAGGTTTATGTAACTTCCACCTTTAGAAGTGCATTATCTAAGTATTATATTTGGTGGAATCTGTGGAAGCACTGAGAGTGATGACTTTTGATGGTTAATAAAAGAATTTTAAAGGAGATAACCCTTCATGCTTTGGCAATGTTATATGTGCTAGTCTATTCTCTCTAAGCAATTCAGGTAGTTTATATAAATAGCTTGCAAATATGGTTCTGCTATGTGTGAAATTTAATGTTATGTTGTCCTATCTCGTCTTCATTCTTGGTTGGATTCAGAACTGAGCATCAGTTCCGATTTGGCCGCATAGTAAAGCTCAAGAGCTTTCACTGGCTCGAGGCTACATCCTATCCCAAGATGCCTAGCAACTGTTATCCAGATCTCGTTTGCTGCTTGAAGCTTCGGGATTGCTTTTTCACTGGCTCAGGTTAAGTGGATATTTTCTTTAACTTTTGTGGGGTTCTTTGGTAGTTTTTTTCAGTGGTAAAATAATTAATTTAGATAGCTGTATCTTTTCAGTGTTTCCTTGCCTTCCTTAAAAGCTTTTTCGCTGTTTGGTGCTGACTTGTGTGGGCTGTCTTCTTCTTAGGCCTTCTATCTAACGGCTGTCCCTTTTTAGTTAGTCCGTTTGTTAGAGGATTCCTTTTTCTCCTCTTTCCCTAGCTTAGCCCGTTTTAGTTAGAGGGCTCCCTTTTCCCTGTTCTAAATTCCAGGTTTTGACATTTAAGTTAAAGACATCTCCTCAGGATAGAGGAGTACATTGTTTAAGCTAGAGACACTCCTCTAACCCCTTTCTTTCTAACTTTCTTTTCCAAAAAAAAAAAAAAAAAACTTGGTTCTTTCTAGTGTAGTTGTTTTTTTTGTAGTCTTATTGATCTGTTTTGGACTTGTGTGCCAAATTTACTGTTTTTGTGACTTATTACTGGTTGTGACTTTTTTTCCTGATAGTGACTTAGCAGGATGTCTAAACAGTCTGGTTTTAAGAAGTGTGATTCTTCCAACACAAAATGTGGATCACAGATGGACACACTAGTTGTCTGTATTGCTTGGACACCATTCACCTGCATTTTTCCTGTTCTATTTGCCATGCTTTTAGTTCAAGGGTCCTGCAGGAATGGAGAAACAAGTTGATACTCAGGTGTCTATTAAAAGGGCCTTTTGAATCGGCTGTTGAAGGGACTCTGGCCTCCAAAACTTCCAAAAAGTCATCCAAAACTTCTTCGGCTCCAGCTTCCGAGCCATTGAAAAGATGTGAGAAAGTGGATTCTTCAGATCTGAAGTCTGTTGGTTCCGAAAAAGAAAAGTCTCCATTGGTTCCACCTGGAGTTTTGGAACCGTCTCGGAGCCAAAAAAGGAGCCGGTCACCTTCGTTGGATCTGTTCATTCTAAGTCAGTCTCCTTTATTGCAGTCAGTGGGTAGCCACAAGTCTTCCACTCATTCTTCTCTGTCATCCAGGAACCTTTTGGATGATGTAGAGTGGGCGGTTAGAAGGTTGCTTCGTACACTGGCCCTAGCAAAAATCCTCACGAGTCCAACCCAGACAGTCATGGAGCAGACTTCAGTAGCTGCTTTTACCTTCTGTTCTTCCTCCGACTCAGTCGAGTTTGGAGCCAGAGTGCCTGGAAGTCTTGGTGGTGGAACCGTCGGACTTGAAATCTATCCCTGGAGTTTCTGTGCCAACCTGTGCTCCAATCTCATCTATGTTGTCATCCATCAAAGGATCTGGGGGACGAGACTCCCTCATTGGTTCTGGGGGGAGAGTCGAACTGGACCCTTGTTGGATCCGACTCTCTCACTCTGAGCTTTGCAGGTGAGTTCAGCTCCCACATCAGCCTCCGAGCCATCCTCCTTGGTGTGGGGTAGGTCCCCCAGTTCCTCGGAGCTGGAGGCTGTCTCGGCACAGGATCTTAGTGCCTTCGAGGTGGAGTGTGTACTTTCCTCAGAGACTTCTCTACCCTCGGCTCCAGCTACTCTTCCCCCTAAAGGGCCAGTGTCAACCTCTACACCATCCCAAGTGTAAGGAACCAATGTCCCAGGATACCCCAATGGGTGAGACCCTCTCTTCTGAAACCTCCTCGGAGCACCCCTTCAAGGAGGTCCCTCAGAAGAGAACTTGTAAGAGGAAATGCATAGACTCCCCTGAATCTGTCTCATCAGATACCGACTTAGAGGATTCAGAAGGGTCCCCACAGTCACCCTCTGAGGATGTCTCTTTTTCAGACATCTTAGAGATCCTGTAGCAGAGGGGTGGCTGGAAAACCCTCTCCCCTTCTGAAGGTGAGTCTGTATACCTGGAGGCATTTGGTTCTCAACCCTCCACTTGGATGTCTCCGCCTTTCGACCAGCTCCTGGGTGTAGTCAGTCGAAAGGCGTGGGGCTCTCCAGAATTGGTGGAACCAGTTCTGAGGAGGCCCAACAAATTCATTACAACCCCGGAGGACAAACCATTTTTAACCGAAGGTGTCCTAGTAGATGCTATGGTTGTGGTGGTGGTGACCACCAAGAAGGAATTGGCAGAAACTTCCATCTGTCCATTTGCCGAATAAGGAGTCTTGAACTATCGACAGATATGGGAAGCATATGTTCTCTTCAGCTGCCTTTACCCTTAGGTCGCTGAATTCTTTATCCCATTTTACACATCTTTGGAGGGATCGCCTCAAGGAGCTAGGAGATACCCTCCAAGGTGCTACAGCTGGGGGGGGGGTATCTGACAAGATAAGCTCTCAGCTTGCGACCTTAACCTCTATAACAAACTCCTCCATGCACCTCATTTCTTATGCGGACGATGGAGTGATTAGGGCAGCAGGCACAGGAATAGCTCTGAGGAGACATTCCTGGATGCATCTTTGTGAGTTTGCTGAACCCTTCAAGTCTTCCTTTATTGACACCCCTTTTGACGGCTCGTCTTTGTTTGGGCCAGAAGTTAAGGAAACTCTCTTACCAGGAGCAAACAAGATGGCAAGACTCTATCTGCCATAGGAGTACGTTTCTCCATCCCTACCAGATCTTATCCCAAAGGTTAGAAGGGTGGAAAAATGTGGTTTCAGAAATCCAAAGGAGCTTTGCCAGATGCTCGTGGTGATTTTTTTCCCCCAGGGGCAGAGGGATAAATAACAATGGAAGATGCCCTCGAGGCAGAGGACATCCGCAGAATCAGAGCGACAGAGATATGCTCTCTGGTAGGCCCTTCCAGCACTCCTGAATTGAGGCCCACCTGTCCACCTCTGGAGGCAGTCGGGGGGGGGGAGGTTATCACTGTACCCAAAAGCCTGACGGGACATCACTCAAGACAGATGGGTATGGTTGATCATATCCAGGGGATACAACATTCCTTTCTCCCTTCCACCTCTTTCACCAAAGTCTATCCCAGGCATGCCACCCCGTCAGAGGGATCAAGCAACCCTAGAAGTTCAAAGGTTGCTAAGAAAAAGGCATCCAAGAAGTCCCCACAGACCAAATTGGATCCGGAATTTACTCAAGGTTCTTTTTTAGTTCCAAAATGACAGGGGACTGAAGACCAATTTTCGATCTCAGCAGACTATACAAGTTGGTAAAGAAAATAAAGTTCCGGATGGTGACACTGCAGTCTGTACTCCCTTTTTTGGGACAAGACAGTTGGATGTGCTCCATAGATCTTCAGGATGCGTACCAACATATAAAGATGGACAGGCGATCCAAAAGATATTTAGGCTTCCGGCTGGGAGCCAGTCATTACCAATTCAGAGCCCTGGCAGCTGCAATAACATTAGTCCCACTGGCACGTCTACACATGAGAATATTACAGTAGCTACTCTTTGCTCAGTGGTCCATGCAGGAGTTGCCCATGTAACATAATATTAGCATTATGAACACCTGCAAGATGGACCTACGATGGTGGCTTCAGTCCACACAGGTAACGATAGGCAGACCATTTGTTCTCCCCCAACCGGTAGCTATAGTGACCAAGGATGCTTCCCAGATAGGGTGGGGGGGCATTATCTGGGACAGACTGTCCAAGGGACTTGTCAAGAACACTAATACCACTTGCACATAAATGTCCTAGAGATGAGGGCAGTGCTTCTGGCATTGCAAGCATTCCAGAGCTGTCTTCCAACAGGTACAATTGCAATACAGACAGACAATATGTCCGTGGTGTGGTACATCAAACAAGGCAGAACCAGATCCTACCCCCTCTGTTGAGAGGCTCAGAGTATGGCAATGTGCAATTTCTTCTCCGCATTTTCTGACTGCAGTGCACATCTGGGGAAATCCAACATGATAGCAGACAGATTAAGCAGGGGAATTCTTATGCCTCCCGAGTGGTCCCCGAATCAAGAAATTGCAAACCAACTTTTTCACAAGTGAGGCCAGCCTTGCTGTGACCTCTTTGCCACAGCCATCAACTCCAAATGCAGCAGCTGCTTTGCCCTAATTCTCCCTCCAGGGGAGTCACCAAGGGATGCACTTGCTCACGATTGGCCCCTGGGACTTCTGTATGCTTTCCCCCTGTTTCCATTGATAACCAAGGTCCTCCAGAAAGCCAAAGAGTTGAGTCGCAGGCTAATTCTCATTGATCCTTACTGGCCTTATAGGTTATAGGTTCATAGGTTAGTACTAAGCTAACTGCTCTTGCGAGCCATTTTAAGCCATTCCTTTCCTGATTTCTGAGGGTTTCATCAGATATACTTTCCCTTTCTATGGCCTCATCTTCAGGAGGAGCCTTGGATACTGGACCCAGTGCTGGATCTTCTGACTCATCAGTCAGGAACACTCTACTCCTCTATTATAAGCCTCAAGCTGACAGCTTGGTTACTCCACTTCCCATCTTAGCCAGGCTTCCAGAACTATCCTCGGCAGTGCAACACGTTCTTGTTTCATCACACAAGAATCCAACTAGAAAAGTTTATGCAAGCAAATGAAAGAGATTTTCTTGTTGGGCTGACAAACATATATACCTCTTTACAGCCCCTATGTCTGCAATCCTGGAATTTTTAACAGAAACTTTTAATGGGGGTGCAGCTGCAAGCATGGTACAAGTACAACTTGCTTGCCATATCAAACTAACCATGTAGGAGACATGGGATCCAATACAATATCCCACAGATTATGCAAAGCCTTTCTGAGGGGTACATTCCTTTTAAGACCCCCCCATAAGAGAACCACCATCTCCTTGGGACCTCAGTTTGGTGTTTTCTAATTTTCCCTCCTTTCAAACCAGCCTCCTCTTACCCACTAAAGTTCTTATCTTGGAAGACAATCTTTCTAACAGCCGTTCTGTGAGGAGGGTTTCAGAACTGCAAGCTCTGTCTAACCGTCCTCCCAATCTGATTTTCCACAAAGATAGTTTCTCTCAGGACAAATCCTTCTTTTCTGCCAAAGGTTTGTTCTGAGGCCAGTTTAAACCAGTCCATTGAGCTTACCCGTATTTTTCCCCAGTCATGGTAACAAGGCAGAATACATGCTTTACCAATTGGATGTACATAGGCAGTTATGTTTTTACTTACATAGGACAAAGGAATTTAGAAAATCTGACCAGCTGTTTGTTTCATTCTCAGAAAACAGAAAAGAAACTTCAGTTTCAAAAGTCACCTTATCAAAATGGCTTACAGACACCATTACTTATGTCTATAACTCTCAGAATAAAGAGCTGCCGGGAAAAATTAGAGGACATTCAACTGGAGCTATGTTGACTTCCACTGCCTTTCAAGCTAGGCTCCCTTTGGATTCAATTTGTGCTGCAGCTACATGGGTTAACCCTCATACATTTATCACTCATTACAAAGTACATGTGGTCTCCCGGAACAGGGCATCCGTTGGTTCCACTTTTCTGAAGAGTTTATTCCCTTGAGCCACCCAAGAAAGAAGGTGCTGGGGACGCTGTCCCAACCATCAAGAATGAAGGCGAGATAGGACAACATAACCTGAAGAAGTTATGTACTCACCATAACGTTCCATGTTTGTTGCCCATAATCTCGCCTTCATTCTTGCATCCCACCCCTCCTTCCCCCTTCCTTGGGGGATTGAGAGGAATTTTCTGAAACTGGCTGTAATTTTTCCTGATTCCCTTCATGCCTTAGGAATTATGGGCAGAGGATCTGTTGTAGTTTGTATTGGGTGGCATAATGTAGTGATTAGTTCTCTCAAACGAGATCTGGGTAACAGTCGCTAGGCATCTTGGGATAGGATGTAGCCTCAAGCCAGTAAAAGCTCTCTAGCTTTAGTATGCGACTGAGTCAGAACCGATGCTCTGTTCCGAACCCAACCATCAAAAATGAAGGCGAGATTCTGGATAACAAACATGGAACATTATGGTGAGTACATAACTTCTTTTTTTATGTTCAGGTTATAATTTTTTTATTTTACAAAAGGAAAGTCACAGATGCTTATTAAGTAGTCTTTTTTTTAATAATTTCAGTAGTTTCAAACTTAATCAAACCCAGTAAGGCAGAGCCTATTAAGTTTTTGCCATTACCCAGGTCCCTTAGAAGTATCGCTGTTGGTCTGACTATAGAGTTCTGCCAGGGTTAGTCCTACACTTCTCAGTTGTAAGCTAGCATTGTCCTGTGTGATATAAAACTGTCTCCCCTTCTTCTTCTGGCTTTTCCTGGTTAGGGGTTGCCACAGCGGATCATCTGTCCACTCATAATTGGCAGTGGAGTTTTACGGTGTTGAGTTGCCAGCCCGGCGCCCAACCTTCCACAGAGGGCACACACATGCACACACTCACATCTAGGGCCAATTTAGATTGTCCAATCCACCTACTGCATGTCTTTGGGATGTGGGAGGAAACCGGAGCACCCGGAGGAAACTCACGTGACCACAGGGAGGACATGCAGACTCTGCACAGAAGGCACACCAGCCAGGAATCGAATCGGAGAACCTCTTGCTGTGAGGCGACAACACTAACCGCTGCACCACCGTGGCCGCCCATAAAACTGTCTCCCCAATGTGTTTTATTTATCTGTTGGTGAAGTTAAGTCCCTGGTTCTAGTATTGGTGAAGATGTTGGACTTGTGCTGAGCATGTTCATGCAAGTTAGTCAGAGAACTGATCTTTACCTGAAGCTACCCTTTTTCTGTATTAATGTGGTTGGGGAAAGATTAGGGTTAAACATGTGAACATGAAGAGAATGCAACAAACTATATATTTCTGGGGATGGTGCTGATACTGATACTCTGTCAAGAGCAAGGTCCATCCAGAAACATTCAACCTAGAGATCTAGACTGTATATGTATTTGTCAAAATATTTTCCTTCGTGTACATTTGTTTTTCCTGGCATTTTAATACCAGCTTCTATTTGCTCTCTCATGCACTATAAAAACTAACATTTGGCCCCAGGCCCCACTTCAGCTTCTGTGCAGTCTTTCCACCCAGTTTTCCTTACTGCTACTTTCCTTGCAAATTCTAAGGCTGTGGCAGATCTCCAAGGCTTCTAGTAACCTTAAGGAGCTGATAGGATGAAGGAACCATCATTATGTGCAGGAGAAATGGAAGAATTTACAGCTACCTCTGCCAGGTGTTTACCAAGAAGATGCAGAGAAGTGGGGGGTTGGCATAATGGTTAAGCTATATACCTCACATTTACAAGCTACAGAGTTCAAGTAGCATATTTAGACACTGTCTTGTTATTGGCTAGGTATGTAGTTGTCTGCAGACTGATTGCCTAGTATGACTATGAACCAGAATATGTAGTTACACTAAATGGAAGCTGCTCACATGCTCCAGTACACATTCCTTCCAGGAATGTATCTGTACTCATGTGATGCCTCAGCTAGTTCTTAAAACAGTGCTATGATGATGTCTCACTGCCTGTTATACTGGTAAAAGAGCTGGTAACTTGATACCCTCTTCTTGCATACTTGGGCCTATTTTATCCGTTCCAAATTGTAAGCAGTGTAGTCAAGAACAGGAACACTACTGCACAAAGGGACATTGCTAGGTTAATTGGCTGTTGTGAAGGAGTACTAATGAAGCCAGTTCCAGCAGTAACAGGCATGAGTGTTTAGTTCTATGAGGTGTTTACTGAAGTCTCCCGCAGATTTAATGTAGTTAAGAAAATGCAAGCTGTCTTAATCATAAGGAATTGTTTTAGAAGTTTCCGTTATTTCACACCATCATATGATCTGGTCATATATAATGTGTACCATTAATTTTTTTAAACCATGTTCTGATTTCAAACCTTTCTAGTGTTTCATTACTGTAGAGAAGAGATCTTAAGTATTTTTGTCCAGCTGGTATAGTCATTCACTTTAGTGACACAAAATATGCTGTATGCCCCACAGAGACTTTCTTGTTTGTATTTATAGGGCACATATCTCAGCAAGCCTGCTGAAAATTAACTACATTCTTACCGTTTAATAAATTTGCAAGGGAATGCATTTAAGTGTTAAGGATTTTCTAAGATCTACCACCCATTTTGGCTCTGTTTGGCAAGAGGATACTGACAGGTGGTACTATCAACGGCTTCCATGAAGATGGAGAAGAATGAAGTGGATAAAATTGCAACTCACTGCTCATAATAGATGAGCTGCATCTCAAAGTTGCTTCACTTCATATAACATCTATTACAACTACTGCAATGAATCTCTGCGTTTTTAAGATGTTTGTTTTCTCAGTAGTAGTCCAACCATGAAGATGGCATATAATTATCACCATCAACCCCGTTTTCTACGTGGAGTTGAAGTGTTTCATCAACTGTTGTAATCTTTCTCTTAATTCATTACTGCTGTCTTAACTTCTTTGACAGTCATACCAGACTGTCTCAGGTCTTCTGCTACATAATCCATCCATCCTTCCATCTATTTGCTGAAGTGCATTTTTTTTTCTTTCCTTTTCCTGTCTCACCCAAATCTTAACCAGCTTGTCTTCTACTTTACTGCATGTGTGCCTGAATTACCATAATTTATTGTTTTATTTGACCTTCTCTGTAACTGGAGCTATGTAGGCTTCTGCTCTGTTGTCCTCATTTCTTCAGCTGTTCCTAAGTATGCATCCTACCACCTGTGTTAGGGACTTCACCTCTGGCTTCCTCAGCTGCTGTGCCTTCATCCCCAAGTTTCTGTACCATATAGTTGTACTGGTCACACTACCATTTTGTACACCTTACTTTTCAGATTATTTGTTTGGCATTCTTCTGTCACACAATTCCCCCTGATACTCTCTGCCGTTTGACTGGAGCCTCTCTGATTGTAGCATTGATCTCCTGGTTCAGACTTCCCTTCTCTAATCTACCCCTTCCAGATACTTGAAGCTGTTAACTGAGAAAAAAGTAGAAAATGTTTTCAGTTTCTTCTGATTTGCTTTGTGTCTTGTCTGTACTCAGTTTCATCCCATGTGCATTTAAGTTTTGCATTCCATCCCGTCATTCATTGAAGTTCTTGTTCAGAGTCTGCCTGTAAATGCCACATTGTTTATAAACAGAAACTTTGTTGATCTGACTTCTCCGACCTGTTTACTAAATAGTCCATCACCAGTTTGAACAGCAGTGGGTTCATAGCTGACCTCTGATGCATATACACTCCCACTGGGAACCCTTCTGCAAGAATGAACACTGTTAATACTTGTGTCCTTGGGACCTGTAAAGGGTGTGTGTTGAGGGCACCCCCCCACACACACACACACACAGAGTTAAAGTAAAACACTTTTCCTCATCTGGTTGAAGCTTCAGCTGTATGTGGTTGGAGCTTTGACCAGTAGTTACTCTGGGACACAGATTAGAAGCTCTTACACAATATTAACTGTAACAGACAGCGCTTGTGAGATAGATGAAACCTCCTTGAAAAGTTGTTTGGCTTTGTAGCAGTAATACATTTAACAGAAATCTGTGTATTTCTTATGGCATGTCATTATGCACAGCCTGAAAACAGTAAATTGTTTGTGGAAGAGGACTGTGTTCCAGAAAGGGCTCTGGATAACAGGTCATTTTTGGTATTTGTTGACTTTTTTTGTAGGAGTCCCTTTGGAGCTCACTGGTATTGTGCCTGGTGGACTAGTTATAATATAGCTTTAGGCTACAGCAACACAGAGTACATGTTCTTGTCTAAAATCACTTATTTTCTGAGCACTCATTCTTTTACAGGCACAGTAATTTGAGGAAGAGCAAGGTAGCATATAAAATTTGTTTGTCTTTTCGGCTTTTCCCAGTTAGGGGTCGCCACAGCGGAACTCCAGTCCGCTAATGATTGGCAGTAGATTTTTTATGGTGCCGAGTTGCCAGCCTGACACCCAACCTTCAGCGAAGGCACACCCATTCACGCATGTCTTTCGGAGGCCACTCGACCGCATGGAGGACATGCAGACTCCACACAGAAGGCACTCCAGCCGTGAATCGAACAGGAGAACCTCTTGCTGTGAGGCAACAATGCTACCGCTGTACCACCGCGGCTTCCAACGTAGCATATAGTTTTCTTTCAGTTATTGAATTTTCAGATTTTACAAAATTTTATAACGTAGCATATAAAATTACTTTTTGTAAAATCTGAAAATTCAATAATTGGAAGAAAACACTGAAAACTGTGATTGGATAAAATCTGTGTTTATTTATATGGAGAGCTATGGTGTATTCTTTGGTAAATGGCTTAATATGTTGAAGGATTTCTTTTGTAATCCTTAATGTGTGAGGGTGGCATTGGGATTGTCACTTTCGTAAAAGTCCAACAGGTACCATTAATAAAGTGCATAATGATAGTCCTGGGGTATAGCCGGGACTTTAGGAGTTGTGGACCATCTTCCAGACCATTTTTCCTTGAGGAGCAGCCATACATTTCTAATTAATCTATCAGATACTGATATTGTTTCTTTCCTCCAACATAAATTCCTTTTTTGTGTTTTTTTATCTTAAATTATTAAAAATGCAACATGTGTATTAAAATGTTTACATTAGAATCCTTGGATAGCAGGTAACCTTGGAGTCGTATATCATTCTGAATGCTGTCATCTTGGCTGTTAACATATTACCGTTTTTATTTTGTTTGTGTGTGTAGTTACCATTTCAGTCTGGTCTGTTTTTAATCATGGCATTAATAGTATGCAACACCTTATAGAATTCTTCCTTTTCAAATTCCATGTTTTTTATCTTGCCACTTAAATTAGTTATTTTATTGTAAACCTCTGATGGCTTATTGTTAGGCTCTGCTCTTATCAAATACAACCCGACTAATAAGTAGTTATTTGTGCAACTCTGAAGTATTATATTAATAGACTGGAAAACATCAACATAAAATATACATTTTTAACCAACAGTTTTATTTTACTCTACTTTATTCAAGGACAGAAACTGTGGAATTTCTTAAACACTTTCCAGTCAAAGTTACTTCGACATTATCTGAGAATGAACTGCCATGAGTACTTCAAAACATTCTTACCTTGAAAAAAAGATTTAATTCTTATAAGGAAGCCGTCACAAGTTGTCTATGAAGATGGATGGATTTGAGGAAATACTAGATAATTTGAAAGAAAACTATTTGAATCAAAAGAAAGAAATGACACGGCAAGTCAAAGTTTTCTGAGATGGAAACTGCATTAACTGATGTAGATGGCAGCTTCAGATGGCAGCTTCAGAATGAGTTTCTACTCTAGCAAAACACCTGGTTACAAAACAAACTGGATGACATTGAGAACAGAGAGATAAGATGTACTATTAGAATTTTCATTTTGCCAGAGAAAGCAAAAGGAGAAGATATGATGACCTTTCTGTCTTCATGGATTTCAAATTTTCATAAACTTATAGAAAGGTTTTTGCTATGGCATCACAAGGGCACATACTTCCATTGGAAAATCTGTACCAAGATCCACTGCAGTAATTTTTTCATTCCTTTACAAATAACTGGTTCTGAAGTCTGCCTGAACAAAAACACCTTTAAGATTGGGTCAGCACAATAATAAATTTGACAATGACTTTTAAAAATGATAAAGAAAAACATGGCCTGTCATCAAGATGCAGAAACATAACATAAAAGCTCAAACTGTATATCCTGCAGGAATAAAAATTCAGCAGCAGAATGAAACAACAAGAACTTTTAACTCCACGAAAGAACCCATGAGCTTCATAAAGAACAACAATCTTATTACCATTACAGAAGATATGGACTGATCTTCTCCCAATCTCATGAGATCTACAGAAAATCCAGTGTGGTCTGATTCAAAGAAGAAACAAAAGACAGACTAAATCTCTGTTTCAACATTAACACTTTCTGAGAACTTGTATCTGATAATAAGAACACCAATACCAGCATTACATGTTATAAACTATAACCAATAACAGTCCTAACATTATAGTTTACATTTATTTATGGTGTTGACTGCTATTTTAAGGGAAGTGGATGGTTGTACTTGTAGACATGCATTACTTTAACACCTGGTAACACGTTATAAACAAAGAAAGTTTTGTTGACAGCTCATCGTTACAGTATGCCAGCATGTAAACAGCTGCATCATAGGAATAAGTGCAGGGCAAACCCCAGAAACAAATCTACATGGTGGCACCATAATATAACCAGCTTTGTAATAAAATGAAAAGAATGTTGACCAAAAGTAAGAAGAGTAAAAGGGCAAATATCTATCCCAGAAGAGTGCTGCCCCCCTGACATCTCAGATGCTCAGGTAAGAGCCGCCCTCTCCAAAGTAAAAAACACAGCATCAATGGGACCAGATGGTGTCCCGGGCTGCGTCCTACATGAACTCCAAGAAGAGCTAAACCCAAACATAAAACTACTGTTCAATCTCAGCCTTACTACAGGATATGTGCCCAAAGAGTGGCGTACAGCAACAGTGGTCCCTCTCCATAAAGGTGGTGCCTCAACGGATCCTGGAAACTATCGCCCCATAAGCCTGACTAGCTTGGTCTGCAAAGCTATGGAAAGGATCATCATGGACCTCATAAATAAAGATATTGGGGACCTACAAACACTGGATCCTACCCAGTTCGGCTTTGTTAAGGGCAGATCCTGCCTCTTAAACCTGGTTGATATCTTTGAAACAGTCACCAAGGCCATTGACGAGGGGAAGGTGGTCCACACAGCCTACCTGGACCTCGCAAAAGCCTTCGATACAATACCCCACTGGCATTATAGATAAGCTCACCAGCTTAAATATAAACCCCTATGTCACTAGATGGATTGCAAACTGGCTCAAGGACAGAACCCACATGGTTAGAATTGCTGGAGCCATGTCAGACTCCAAACCAGTTACAAGTGGTGTCCCACAAGGCTCAGTCCTGGGACCTCTCTTGTTTGGTATATATTTCTCGGAGGTACAGGCCAACACGGAAGGACTGTGGCTGACCAAGTTCGCAGATGACTGCAAACTGGCCATAATCGACTCTCCAGCCGACACAAGCATCCTCCAAAAGGGCCTCATAAAACAGACAACTGGTGCCAGAGCCATGGCCTCAAGCTAAATGCCAAAAGTGTATAGTCATCCCCTTTGGCAAAAACAAAGTGCTCACAAATTACCACATAGGTGGTAATCCATTAAGTACAGAAGAAGTAATTAGGGACCTGGGGACCCAAGTTGATAGCAATCTCTCATTTGACAACCACGTGGCCAAAGTGGTTAGAAAAACATTTTATATAGCCCACCTAATCATGAAGGGATTCACATCTAGATCAGGGGAGGTCATCGTGCCTCTTTACTCATCCCACATCAGGCCCATAATTGAGTATAATGCCCCTTTTGGGATGTACCTTACCAGACACCTGCAGCAACTGGAAAGACCCCAAAAGTACCTCACCAAGAGGATCAAAGGGCTCAAACAGATGCCATATGCTGCCCGGTTAAAGAAACTCCAGCTCTACTCAGTGGCATACCGCCTGTTCAGAGGCGATCTGTGCCTGACGTATAAAGCCATGTCCAACCCGGAATTAATGGACATGCTGCACCTCAGAAAATCCAAATCCCATCGAGCTACGCTCGAGACTTGAACCTCAGCACTGAAATAAATAGGACATGCTGGAGGGACAGATTCATAACCCAGAGGCTCCCTTCACTCTGGAATAAAATCCCAGTCCAGGTTAGGCAGAGTCCCTCATTGACTCTCTTCAAGAGGAATCTTGATGAGTGGATGGGAGATCGTAGGTTTACCCCAGGTATCACTTCTGTGTCACTGTTAGACAGAGGCACAGTATACTAACCTTGAAAAAGGGCATAGCAAAATAAATTTAAAATGGGTGGCGAAAGCCAAACACATTCTGGCTAGGCTTATAAATGCCCTAGGGCAGATAGCCTAGTATGAACCTATAAACCTATGAAGCTATAAATATTAGAACTTTTGTCACTGAAGTAAACAAAGACTCTTGACGCTTAAAATCTACCAAAGCAAAGTTTGAGGTTAAAGTAGGTACCCAAGCCAAAGACAATCGTAAGACATTTTTAGTTATCAGGTCTGGTTCCACGAGGTGTGTTGGTTTATGCATTTTTAGTTATGTTTGTAATCTCAAAAGCACAATGCAGCAATGCACTGAGCTGATTGTGAACAATGTTACCTACACTGAGGCTTAAGATATAGCGAACATACTTGCTGATGAATTTAGCTTTAACTTTACCCCTACCCCTCTCTCCCCTCTCCGTCCCTCAAGATGCATATGAAACTGGCTTACCTCCCATTGTTACATAAGTCCAAGTCCTAAAAATGCTATCAAAAGTTCAAAATACTGTATTGATTGAGCCTGACAATATCTCTGGATACATCTTAAATAGCATGAAGCACGATTTATTCACACACTTGGCAACACTGTTAAATCTCAGCCTCCATACAGGTTTTGTACCAAGAGAATGGAGAACAGCTACAGTCACTCCCTTGCATAAGGGAGGACCTTCCACAGACCCAGGTAATGACAGTCTCATAAGTCTGACCAGCTTCATATGTAAAGCCTTGCAGGGCATCAGTTAGTCAGGACATATGGAACCTGCAAACTCTAAACCTGTCTGAGTTTGAATTCATCAGGGGCAGGTCATGCTTACTCAACCCGGTGGATTTTTTGAAAAGGTCTCCAAAGCAGTGGATGTAGGCAAAGTGGTACACAACATGCACCTTGACCTGGCCACCTAGCAGATGACACGGGTTTATTCACATTTTATTTAGCTTTTGACACAATTCCCCCACTTAGACATAATAGAAAAGCTAAATAAAATGTGAATAAACCTGTGTCATCTGCTAGATTGCCAACTGGCTCACAGATAGGATTCAGATAATTAAAATAGGGAAGTTAGCTTCACAAAGTGACAAGGCCACAGTGGTGGTGCTGTGTTAGCGTTGTCGCCTCACAGTAAGACGCTGTCCGGTTCGATTCTCAGCTAGAGCGTCTTCTGCGTGGAGACATGCGTGAATGGGCGTACCTTCGTTGAAGGTTGTGCGTCAGGGCTGGCAACTCGGCACGCAAAGATCAACTGCCAATCATTAGCAGACCGGAGTTCCACTGTGGCGACCCCTAACCGGGAAAAGCCGAAAGACGCAACAACCTTCACAAAGTGAACAAGTACTGGTAGAGTTCCCCCAGGGTTCTGTGCTGAGACCTCTCCTTTTGGCCTATACTTTTCTGAAGTAAAATCCACTACTTAAGGGTTCTGGCTGAGTAAGTTTGCAAATGGCTGCAAGATAGGATCAGTCATTGACTCCTCAAACGACTTAGCCATTCTGCAGAAAAAAATGTCTCAAGTAAACAATTGGTGTGAAAATCATGGTCTGAAACGAATTGCCTAAAAATGCGTTATTATATCCTTTGGGAAACCTTCTACCTCAGGGAACTACCACACTGACAATGCACCCCCTAAGAGGTGACACAGTTGTTCAGGATTTGGAAACTTATGTGGACAGTGGCCTAACTTTTGACCAACATGTCTATTGTTGTAAAAGTTCTTCTGTATTGCGCAACTTATAAACAAAGGGATTGTGTCTCGATCTAAGATTGTCATTGTCACCCCATTACTCAAAGTATGGAGAGAAGGAAGGAGCAGGGGAAATATTTAATAAATGGGGAAAATATAATTCTCAGAAAAATGTAATTTATGTAAACTATAGGGCTCTGACTTTTAAATAGCTTTATTGTCTAGATTTTTTAAAGATTTTTTTTTGCTCTTTTGCTAGTGGGTGATAGTCTAGCAGTCACATTCCTTCTAGGTAGGAATTGTACTCTTAATTCCATGATTGCATTTAGGACTTTTTTTTCTTAGATATGTACTTATTAATTAAATATTTAGGCATGTCTGAAAAATACAATCTGCTTCATTATTTTCTGAAGAATCACATTTTAATTTATTTACCAAATAAAAATAATTAGTCTTATTTGATACCCTCACTTATAAAACTTAATGGAGTAATCTTTACTGTCCATAAAATGTTAATGGTTTAAATACAGCCAAAAAGGGGATGTTTGTTAAAATGCCTTGACATACATAAGGATTATGTAATGTTTCTTCAAGAAACACATTTAGATAGATGTATATGGTCTCCAAATCAACATAATTCTTACCTCCATCTTTTAAAGTAGGAGAGAATTAATGATTTTTATGGAAATCAAGTATGCTTGTGCCACAGATTGTGTGTGTGTGAGTGTGTGTGTGTGTGTGTGTGTGTGTGTGTGTATATATATATATATATATATATATATATATATATATATATATATATTATATGTATATATAGATATATACATTATATATATATATATATATATATATATATATATATAATGTATACACACACATGTGTGTGTATATATATATATATATATATATATATATATATATTTACACACACACATGTTTATATATATATGTATATATATATATATATATATATGTATATATATGTGTGTGTATGTATATGTGTATATATATATATATATATATATATATATGTATATATATATGTGTGTGTGTGTGTGTGTATATATATATATATATATATATATATATATATAAGTATATACACAAAATGTATGTGTGTGTGTGTGTGTGTGTGTGTGTGTATATATATATATATATATATATATATATATATATATATATATATATATGTATATATTTGCAGACGAAAAGGACTTATGTCAGTGGTGATAATAAAATACAGCAGTAGAATCTTGACCGGAGTAAATTTTGAACTAGCCAACAAATATCTTCATTATGTAACTGAGAATTCTAAAGGTTGTCTTATAATTGGAGGTGATTTTAACTTCTAAAATAATTCTGATTCTATTGATAATAGAAATTTTTAATATGATCTCCTTTAGCCATATCCCTTAGTAAATGGATTGAATTGTTCAAATTAAAAGAAATTTATAGTAATAGAAAAAGACTCCCTGAAAAATACATATTATTCTTACACATTTGGTACCCAAATTAGAATGTACAAAATATTGGTCTGTCAGGATTTAATATTACAGATTATCTCATTTAATATAATTTCTTGTTAATTCTCTGATCATAATGTTCTTTATTTTAAAAAGTTCTGAAAAGATCAATAAGTGATATTACTTAATTACTGTAAAAGCTCACCCAAAATCTGCCTCATCTAGCTGTGAGGGAAAGGTTAGTTTGATTTGCTTTATTGTATTGTGTGTTACTGTATTGCCTGTTGTTTTGCATATTGTGATTTGTTTTCTTTACATTGTGTTTTACTTGTATTCTGCTTTTAATCGCATATTAAAACTAGGAAAGAGACCTCAGCTGTGTGTTTTGTGTGTAAACTGATAACTAAATAAAACCCATTGGTTAAAGGTTGGCAAAACAAAACTCAAACAAAAAAGCAAATTAAATGCCAGCCAACAAGGCAAGATAAAATTAATTTTTTAATGGTGACTGCTTTACTATCAAGTGGAAATACACCAGCATATAAATTGTAGCATCAATTAAAATATCAGTCAACTAATCAAATCATCTAAACACTCCGTGAGCCTTTAGGACTGGTTGTAAAGGTCTATAACAGTTCAGTCACTTCCACTTTATTCAAAACATCATCCATGCAAGTATTACCATGCAGTATTTGCAAAACCAACAATTAAAAGTGATGATTGATCCCTGCTATCAGCAATATTTTGGGCCAGTGCATTAGAAGTATTACATCTGCAAATACCCCCAAGGTGCTGCAAAATACATTCCTTAAAAAGACTGGTGGTTTTGCCAACATAAAAACTGGCACATTTCTGGTAAATGGCAAGATATATTAGGTTGGTGCTACAGCAATCTGCATGAAACCAGGAAGTAAACACATTTCCTGTCACTGGATGGGTGAATGATTTATGCTTTGAAATGAAAATATAAGCTTTACAGCAATGGCAAGTACCCAGTCGATCAGAAATACTTCTATGGTCCCATCCAGCACTAACCTTACCATAACAAAGCTGTTATTCAAAGAGATTGTTTTTAAAAATAAAATTTGGTCTATTACCTACCACCTCCTTAGTACTATCATCAGCCATGAGGATAGGCCAATTCTTCCTCATGACATCACTTACTTTGCTGACATTGCTTGAGTATGTTAAAACTAATGTAGTGTAATTATTCTTAGAATATTTTAACCTACTAGACTCTCTTCTAAAGGAAGAGGAAATAAGGATGTGTTCCTAGTTGCCAGACCAAATTAGCATCATGGGGAAAGTCATTCAATTCATTTCCCTCTCATAAACAGTAAGGAAAGTTGGGACATATAGATGTCGGTTCCGCCCACAATGTAAATATATTTTGGAGAAAGAACTATCAGTAAGGTCAAAATCAAGTCGTGTAACCACTGTAATTGTAATTCAATAGGGTTGCTATATGGGGCTTTGTGCCAGTTATGTAGTGGGTTTTCTATAGGTAAAACCTAAGATGGCTCAGGGATAGTATATATGAGCATAATTTTGATATAAAGAATAAAAACTATAATGATGCTTTATTTAAGCACATTGCACAGTTTCCTATGCTTAGCTTTTTTTTCTGGATATGGTACATAAAAGTGTATGGGAAGGACCACGGGAGAATTTAATAAAAGTAAAGGAGATGAAGTGGCAAATTAGGCTTAATGCCCTTGTATTCCCTGGATTAAGTGAACATTTATCTCTTTCGAGTATTTGTTTCTACAGTGTGTGACTTTAAATATTTTTACTGATCTATGCAAACTGATTTGTATTTGAATGTGTATTTTTATAAAGATTTTAAGAATATGCATTGATGAGAAACAGGTGCTAGGGGATAGATATATTTTTTGATTGGTTTAAATGGAACATGTGACATTTTTGGAGAGGGTTATTTAAATGTAAAATGTTTAGTTCTTATTAGATTGTGATGAATTCTTTTGCTACAAACAAGACAAACACACTCAATCATTTTTATTAAAATGTGTTAGTTGCTGAACCTGGCTGGTCATGGCTCCTTTCAGTATATTTTGAGTTAGATTATAAAATATTCTTGGCAATTCATGCCTCTAGAATAAATCAATGTATTCCAATGTTGATGAACAATGATCAGACTGGGTTTATAATTAACAGGGACACCTATGTAAATATCTAGAGAATACTATCAATAATTGATTATACTAGTAATTCAAAAAAATAACTAACTTTGGTTAGTGTGGGTATCAATAGAGCATTTGATTCAGTTAATTGGAAGTACTTGCTATTAGTATTGTTAGAATGTAATTTTTCAAACATTTTCTTAAAATTAATCAAACTTCTGTGTGAAAACTTCTTTGTATACATTAATCAATCATGATTACTAAAGGTACTAAACAGGGTTATCCCTTGTCCCATTGTTTTTTGCTCTAGTTATGGAATCGTTTGCATATTCTATAAGATCAAATAAATATATCAAAAGCACACTAATAAATAATGATTTAATACCCAAAACACATTTATTTACAGAGGACATCCTGTTAACTTTGACTAATTACAGTTCTTTTTTATTGCAGTATTCCAAGCAATAGAAGTATTCCAGAAGAAATCGGGACTCAGTTTTAATGAGAATAAGTCTAAAATACTACCTGTTAATTATAATATTAATAAAAATAGATAAGAAATTGCATAAATACATTGCGAAAGATGGTAAGATCACTTACATAGGGATGATCTTGTCTGATAATATTAAAGATATAACCACCCTTAATTATAATAATTTAAATTCCATAAAACAAACTCTCAATAAATGGAATTAATTTTTTTCACTGTGGAAGAGAGTATCTCCTTAATTAAAATAATTATCCTTCCTAAAATTCTATATGTAATACAATCTTTATCCTTCCCACTCAAAAAAAAAAAAAAAAAAAAAAAAAAAAAAAAAAATTATATATATATATATGTGTGTGTATATGTATATGTATGTATATATATATATATATATATATATAGAGAGAGAGAGAGAGAGAGAGAGAGAGTATAATTCTTTGTTTCTGAGATTTTTATGGTTTCCTAGATTGGCTTTAAAGCATCATATTACAGATTGGACATTGGGTGGTATTGGTCTTCCAGGTTTAAAATTACATTCTTTATCTTCAGTTGTTAAGACAATAATTTCTTGGTTAAGCAGCCATTATAATGCCGAATAAAAAGATATTTAGGGAGATATTTGGTGTAAATCCAATAATTTAACATTATATCATACTAAAATAGTTGCTAATATGTTTCATTAGTTAGTAAAAGACTATGCTGTATAGAAAACAAAAACAAACCAGTTAACTCTTACTATATTAAAGCAGTAATAACCTCCTTTATATTTGGGGTTCCTGAAAATGAAATTTTTAAAGCATGGATTTTCTTTGTATTTCCAATTGCCTGTACTCAGAATCATATTAATACATTTAATTTAACAACAATGACCATATTTAAAGACAAAAACCCGTTATACTGGACAATGGGAAGTTACAAAACGATGACCATATCATTTAATAAGTTTGAGTTAAGCAAAGATATGTGGTTAGAAATTCATAACTGTAGACAATTAGTTGAACATAAGATTAATCTAATGCAAGCAATAGTTAGAAATTCTTTCCCCACGTTCATTGATTTACTCATTATTCTTATGCACCAGAATGTAATTGGAAAGGAGTTTTTATCCAAAATGTATAAGGTACTTAAGAAATCATCAGAATGTCACAGAGAAAGCTGTTGGGATTATTTTAGACTTCTTAATAATTCCCCATGTGAAGATGATAAAAAAAATCAGTACTCCAATGTTCAAAACAAACTACTTCATCACTAAGGTGGAGGATATTCGCTTGGAAGCTTTTGCATAGAACCTATATCACACCACATAAAGCTGAATTGATGTATAGTAAAGGCATAGGATACTGGAATGTAAACTGAAGGTTAAAGCTGACTGGTAGCATATGTTTTATGATTGTATAAAACTTAAAACATATTGGGATAGTAAGCATTCTCTCTTACAGCCTGTTTTTAATGATAAATTTATGCTGACCAAATATTTTAATATGCCTATTCCCACTTGTGTCATGAAAATAAAACACCCTCTTTTATGGAGTATCTTAACATTCGCAAGAAAAGTCATCACCAAGAGCTGGAAGAATCAGACGACTCCTACTATGAAGGAATTTGTACACTTGGCAACTGAAGTTTGTCATCTTGAACTTATCACGATCAAGACAAGATCTAGAATCACCTCCTCTTATAATATATAGTTAAAATTCAAAGAACTGTCGGATAAACAGACCAATAATTAACTAAACTACTCTTACCACATTTCTTTTTCTGTTTATAAAACTTTGTTTTATAGTAGACATTATAAATAGTTATTTTAGTTGTTTATTCTTTTAGCTATGTATATTTGTTTTATAATTCTGTTATCATATATTAATGTTTTGTTAACATTTCCTTTTTTCTCAGTTGTTTTTATTGAAATAGACTTTATGAAAATAAATTCTCAAGATGTTAGTACTACTACAATATGAGACTCTTTAAAAGCCTATATTTATGGTAGGATAATAACTTGAGAAAAAGGAAGGGAACAAGGAGTTTATAGACATAATAAACTTCAGAGGTTAAAATGAAATTATTATATCGATGAATATTAATATGAATCTCTAGAGTGCCAGCTGGCTCACAGGACACAGATGATCAAAATGGGGAAGTTACTTCCACAAAGAGATCAGTGACCAGTGGAGTCCCCCAGGGTTCTGTGCTGGGACCTCTTCTGTTTGGCATTTACTTTTCTGAAGTTTGGAAAAATACCAATGCTCTGACTAAGTTTGCAGCTGACTGCAAGCTAGGAGCAGTCATTGAATCCCCAAATAACTTAACCATCTTGCAGGAAGGTTTGTCTCAAACAAATAACTGGTGTCAAAGTCGTGGTCTGAAACTAAATGCCAAAAAATGCATTACTGTATCCTTTGGGAAGTCCTCTATCCCAGAGAACTACCCTATTGACAATAAGCCCCTAAGTCTTGACCCAATTGGGAACGTCTGGGAACAGTGACCTAACTTTTGACTGTGTCTATTGTTGTAAGAAAGTCTATGTGTATTGCACAGCTTATAAACAAAGGGATTATGACTAGATCTAGGGATGCTATTCTCCTCCTTTGCTCAGCTCTCATTAGGCCAGTTATTGATTACAATGCCATCTGTGTCTGTCTAGACACATGCAACAACTGGAATGCCCACAGAGATGCATTGATAAAAGGATAAGAGTCCTAAACAATGTGTTCTACATAGATTGACTCAAAGCACTCTCATTGTACTCCGTATCCCACAGATTTCTAAGAGGTGACCTATGTCTGGCATATATGGCATCCCCCTACTCATTGCTGATGGACTTGCTGCATATTGGCAAGTCAAATTGCATTTGAAATATTCAGTCTAGGAATCTAAATCTCCTCTGCAACATCAGATTGGTTAAGAAGGGCAGGTATATCTCCGAGGATACCACTGCTGTGGATCTAACTCCCCAGCCACATAAAACAAAGTTCATTCCTGCCCATTTTCAAGTGCATCTTAGATCTGTGGATGAGGAGCAGAAAATGTACCCCTATACAACTAATGGACAGAAACCGCTCCTAAATCCTTTATCCCATGCATGGGTCCCCTCAAATTATCAATGTTATGATCTCATTTATTCTCATTAGGGGTAATGTATATAATGACCATAGATTGGCCTTAACCATCCCATTACCAAATGGAATAGGTTATTTTGAACACAAAAAGAGCAATTTATTTATTTATTGCATTTGTTTACCGGGAAAGTTCATTGGGCCTAAAAGTGCCCATTTTCAGTGGAGGCCAGGAGAGAAAAGCTCCAAGAACATAGATATAGAAAAAATGTAAACATTAATTGGTGCAGAAGTAGATATAGTGGTACAGATAGTGCATACAGTAACATATACAGAATATATACATAAAGAGAGGTATAAACAGAGATACATTAATCAGTGTAACTGTACCAGTATCAACAAGTGAGGATAAAAATAAAAAATAAATATGGAGAAAGTATCATCAGTCACTAGTAGCAAAAGACGTAGGAGTTTAGTAATCATATAAGGAGAGTGAAGAGGTTAGGTTATAGAGCAGGAACATAGCCAGGAAGAGTTCAGATGATTTTTCAGTATTTGTTTGAAGGTGGTGGTGCTGCCTGTGTTTCTTATAGAAGATGGAAGTGAGTTCCATAGTTTGGCGATGATGAAGGAATAGAGGAGTTGACCAGCAGGTAAGGTGGGCTTATCTACTTTTAGAAGTAAATGATTTTCAGATCTTTGATGCCTGCTGGGATGGTATTTGTCAAGTAGAGTTGAGAGAGCAGGACAGTCCGTGGGTCTGTAGATTATTTTGTGCACTGTAGTTAGTTGGGTGAATGAGAGCCACCCTAGTTGTTTCAGTTACTTACAGTGGTGGGATGAGAATTTGGCCTTGGTGGCACATTTTGCTTTTCTGTTGTAACACATAGCAAGTTTGGATTTTGTAAAATTTTGGATATTATTGAGGAGAGCGGCACCATAAAGGAGAGAGGGTAATAAAAAGGTAGTTGCAAGGGTTTGTCTAGTAGAGAGGCTAAGAAAGTGTTGATGTCTGTATAGCATACCAAGCTTTTGGTGTGTGTTTTTTTTTTTTTTTGTTATTGTTTACGTGTAGGTCAAAGTTAAGGTTTTCATCTATAAAAATGCCTAGTAATTTAGTGTGTGGGACAACTTATATAGTGGTATTGTCTTGGGCTTGTATAGTGAAGAGTTTTTTTATCAAACGGAGGGGTTTTCCTTGGGGTAAAAATTACTAGTTTAGTTTTTTTTTTTGGATTTAGGACAAGATGATTGTTAACCATCCAAGATTCAGTAGAGGTGAGGGCATTCTGTGTAATTTGCTAGAGTTCAGAGCTGGAATTTGCAGTGCATATTATTGTAGAGTCATCAGCATACTGGATTACTGAGCATTGTGGAAGAGTGGAGTGAAAGTTGTTAATGAAGATGCTAAATAAGAGAGGACCAAGTATGGAGCCTTGGGGGTACCCCTGTGAAAGTACTGAGGAAGGGAGAGCAAGATTGTTGCCATTTGGTGGATTGCTGCCTATTGGAGAGAGAGCTGTTGAACCATTGTAGGGTAGGGGAAGAAATGTGGAGGGTGGATAGTTTAGAAAGGATGATAGTGTGGGAAATGGTATCCGAAGCTTTGGAGAGGTCGAGTAAAAGTGAAGCAATTTACCAGAATCCTGTGACCGGTTAACTGTATCAAGGAAGGATAGGAGGGTGGTAGTGGTGCTGTGTCCTGGTTTGAAACCATGCTGAGTTTTGATAAAATTATATTTTCAAGCAGGTGGTTGAGGAGTTGGGCATGGATGCATTTTTCCAGTATTTTAGAGAGGGGTGAGAGAATTGCTATGGGTCAAAAGTTTGTGGTGTCTGTGTTGGTGCCACCTTTGTGGAAGGGGAGAATGTTTTTTTTTTCCAGATATCTGGGACAAGGGATTCTTTAATTGTTCTGTTAATGAAATGAGTATGCTGATAGAATAAGCTATAGAGCTTGCTGCTAGCTGCATGAAGTTTGGGGGTAGATTGTCGGGCCAGAGTATAGGTTTTAACTTAAGTAAAAGTTTTTTTTATTGTACTGGTGGGTATGGGGGAGAATTTTAAGTTAGGGTTAAGGGTAGGCTTGTTGTCTGAGATGATTTGGACATCAGCTGTCTTGGTGGTGGTGTTAACTGTAGGAAAGGTGGTGGTTAGGTTAGCTATGGTGTCAATGAAGGAGGAATTGAAGAGTGTAGCAAGTTCAGTAGGGGTGTTTGTGGGTCAGGGGATGGGTTGCTTCGAGAGCCTGGGTGTTAATAGTTGGCTGATGGAGGACCAGAATTTTTTGGGATTATTTTTATGTTGGCTTTGTAGGTGGAAGTAGTGGGCTTTTTATCAGTGGTTATTAAATGTTTTGCCTGGTTACGGAGTTGCTTGTAATGTAGTAGAGTTGAGGGGTCTTTTTTTCTGCCATGATTTCCAGATTTTATCCCTTGTGGATATTACTTTTTTGATTGATTTTGAGAGCCAGCTTGGCATGGTTATGTTTTGTTTTTGGTGGGTGCTTGCCTATTTAGGATGTCTAGAAATGTTGAGTTAAAGAAGTCAACAGCCTTATTAAGTGGTAGGTATTTGAGGGGTTCCCAGTTTACTATAGCTAATGTTTCATTAAATATGGATGATTGAAATTTAGTAAAATTTCTGGTTGATTTGTATTGGTGTTGGCCTGCAGTTGGAGTAGTTTTGCGTACGATATATGCTGGGTGGTGGTCACTAATGGTATTAGGTAGTATGTCTGCAGTGATGACATTGAAAAAGGGTGGGGCACTAATATCCAGTCTGTTGTGTAGCCCCAGTTCTTGTGAGGTCTGGTGATGTCTTCAATTAGTTGGGAGAAGTTGTAAAGATTTATGTTTTTTGAGGGGTTGTTGTGGCCTATGTCTAGCCAATCGATATTTACATCACCTAGAATGATGGTTTCATTATCTGTATTTTGGGAAGTCCAGGCAAGTATGTGGTTTCCTGGAGGAATATACATAGCAATTATGCAAATGTTTTATGGTTAAGTTTTAATAGAGAGATTAGTACTTTGGCTGGGGAGAAGTTGGGTGTTGGTTTTGAGGAGGGAATTAATGTGTAATTGCTAGGGAAGAGTATTGCTACTCCTCCTCCTCTCTTGCTGGGTCGATCAACGCTCAAGCATGAGTAGCTTGGGGGGAGAAATTCAGTGCGTTTTACATATGATTTCAACCAGGTTTCGGTAGCTGCTATAATATCTGGGCTGTACTGTGATATCCACACACGGAGTTCAGGTATCTTGTTTCTAAGGCTTTGGAGATTTATGGTTGATAGCATAAGAGATTTGCTAGGTTTGCTAGGGCTGAGGGGTGCTGGGCCTGGGTTGGGTTGTACATCACCGCACTGGGAGATAGTGCTGTGGCAAATTGTGTAGGTTATACTTATCAGTTTTTTTCTTAAAAATTGTGTAGTTGCTGCTGGTGGTATGATAATGGGAGTGTCTTTGGAGAGGCATTATTTTCACTTTGGATAGTACAGAGGTATTAGCTGTGAATAAGCTAGGGCGAGTGTATGAGTAACTTGATAAATGTGGGTTATGTGTGCTGGCTGGAAAGGTAGGTGTAAGGAGGTATGTTGGGTGTCTGGAAAGTTGTGATTATTGTTAGGGGAGAGAGTGTAAGTCAGAGAAGCAAGATCAAATAGTTGTGATGGACATGATGGTGGTTGAGTGCAGTGTAATAACAGAAGAATATGGCTTGGCCTAAAATGGCAGACTGTGTCAGTTAGTGCAGCACTTGGCTATGAATCTGTAATGATAAAGATATAGTCAGTCTTGTTTTTTTATCTAAAGAACCTACTTCCTGTTCTTTTATCTCTCTTATAATATTCACTAGTTGCAGTAGAGTTGAGTCACCAGAATTTAACACAAGTCCTTACTGTGTCTAGGCAATTCAGATCCTGTGTCCCAGCTAAAAAAAAATAATTTCCTTGGTTACATTAATTTGCTTACCCAGTATTCCTGACAGAGTACTCTGTAGGGGAATTTAAGTTCTGCCAAATCATTACACTCCCAAAACATATGTTCCCAGTTACCCCCTTTCTTCCCTATCACCCTTCCAACATTTGCCATATACCTGAGGAAAACTTCTTTGGACTTTGCATAGGGTAAAAGTATCTGCATACACTTCCAGGCAGAAATCGTAAATCTTGTAGACTTTGTTGCATATTTGGGACGTGTACGCATGCCCTCCCATGGCTTCTTTGTGAATTCCATATCTAATCTCAGTTCACATTCTTTTCTAACCTGTTCTAGTTATTGTGTGATGCTTTATATACGTCCTACTAATTATCCTTTTTTATCCATGAGTATAGGATGCTGTCAAATGCTTTTTTGTAATCTATCCATGCCTTGCATAGATTCTTCCTCGTTTTACAATTCTCCATTATGACTTTATTTTACCAGCAAATGATCCTTTGTTCTGTTCCATATGACTTTCTTTTGTTATCCTTTTTGTTCTATTGCCACAATTGAATTTTCTTCTAAATGACTATAAACTCTGTCGGCATCGATTCCAATATATAGGTTATTCGTTATCGGAAGGCAAGTTATTGGTGTATATGTAGTTTTTAGGATAGCTTGCATGTTCACTGTTAAGGAGGAATATAATTTTTCCTGTTGTTAACCATGTCTGTGTCTGTTAGGAATGCACATATAAGTAGTTCTTACTCAGGGCTCTTTGCGTAAAGATGTTAATACTTTTAGCCAGAAGTTTGGTACTGTATCTGGGCCTGGGGTTTTCCAGTTAGAAGCAAGCTTTTCTTAATTTTGTTTCAGTTTCTCTGGCTGTTATTTCATTCCATTTCATATTCTCTACATGTGAATTTTTCATGTACTACTTCTATCCATTCAACATGTTTTATGTTCCACAGGGTCTTCATAGATATTTCTCCAAAATTTGTGCACTTCTTCTTTTTTGGTACTGGTTCTTTTCCTTTTGCTTTCTTTCCCAGTGCTCTATAAAACTTTTTTTGGGTTATCAGTGAATTGCATATGTTGTACTTTTCCTTTATACTACATATTTTCTAAGTTTTTTCTGCTTGTGCTGATATCTTTAGGTTATAATTTGCAACAGTGTATGATAGATCCTGATCAATTCTGATGCTGCTTGTTGCTGTTATCACAATTCTGTATGTTCATCTCCTCCCTCTTCTGTAGTCTTCTAACAGTGACACTTTTCATTTTATTTGCTTTACAGGTTTCTCTGTTCATTGCTTCCATGATGGCTTTTGATTTTTCCCCCTCTTCCTTTCCATTATTGCTCTGTGTTTTTGTGGTAAGACTTTAATTTAGCTGCACAGTAATATGTCCTATTTACCTTTTTGTTCATAATCTTGATTACTGTGTACATTTGTTTTATCAGACTTCTATCATTTTGGATTCCATTTACTTTCTGTAATCTATTTCCTTCAATTATTTTTATATGCCTACCCTTCTCTATTAAATCAAGCAACTCTTCCATTAGATCATTTTCTTCTAAACTGAGGCAACATTCTTTGTTCTCTGTTTTCTGTCAGCATTCTACAGAAAGTTCCAGAACATCTTCCTGTAAAATACTCTCTTCAGCTGCATCCTGCTTCATCTGTTGCTCTTTCATATGGGATCTCACTGGCCTATCACTCCACGACATTGACTGCATCAGAGTTACCACCCTTTCCTGCTCCTTCAGCAATGTCAACTGAGCTTTTGTACTGGCTCCTGTTGAAGGCTTCAGAGCATCTTCATGTGGCAAGTGATCAGATGCTTTCTGTTCCATCTAGATGTTCTTCATCCCACATTGCTGCAGTCCTAACACTTGGGTAGTCCGCTGTCCCAGTCGGCCCGAATACCAAAGTATAAGGCTGACGTCGGTCAGGGCGCATTAGTCTGACGTCAGGACGTCAGGGTACAAATGCGCATGACCGGCGCCATATCCTCAGTCTTTTTGCCGCATGGTCCGATGCAGAAGCAGTTTTGCGAGTGCAGGTTGGCGTTCTGAAATTTTCTGAAGTCGGAGTTTCAGACCGAATCAAAGTTGGCTAAGTACTCCCGTGGGGAATATTTTTGTTTTTTTCTTGCCTCAGTATTTAACCGATGTCAGAAAAAGTGAATAATTGTATTTCTTGTGGGAAGCAGATACCACATAGGGATTACCATACCTTGTGTATACCTTGCTTAGGGCCTGAGCACGACGTTGTTGGATGTCGCTCTTGTGCTAGATTTAACAAACGCACTATTAAGAGAAGGTTAGACTGTGCCAGGTTAGTTTTGGGAAGCGTTGTAATTATAAAATGCCGCCGGATGCTCCGACGCCCGCTTCATCAAAAAGCGCAAGGACAAAGCAGCAAAGCCTAGGTTGGAAGAGCCGCCTGTCCCGGACGCCGGTTCTTTAGAGGCTCAGTGGAGCCGGGGTTCTGCCAGAAGTCTCTTTGGAGTCTCAGGGAGAGACTTTACTGTTACAGGATGTTTCCTCTCAGGAGGTAGGCCAGGCTGAGGGGGCTTCTCAGGTAGCTGTTCTCCCCTCCCTTTCTAAGGTGGTTAGGCCCTCCCCTTCTGTTTCCAAGGCTTCTTCGAGAGGCAGGCCAGGTTTAACTTCAGTGGGGGTTTCTCCTAGTTCTTCAGGGTCTCTGCCTAAGAAACATATGCTTAAAATGGCAGAAGATTTGATTACTATGATTAGAGGTTCTATGCCCCCTCCTGATAAGAGGCCTAGGGTGGAACCTGAGCTTGAGAGTTTTGAGCAGTGTTCGGAGGCTTCTGAGTCTTCGGCTGAAGACTTGCAGGAGTATCCTCCTTATTCTGATTCTGATGTAGATGATTCTACTCCTTCGGCTTCTCCTCCTGAGGATTTTTCTTTTTCAGAGACTCTTCATTCCATGAGGGAGCATTTTAAATGGGAAGGTCAAGATTTTTCTGATTCCAGGAAAAGGCTAAGGGAATTTTTGTTTTTACCCCAGCCCCGCTCCAGTAAACCGGATAGGTATTATAGGGGGGTGGCCTGAAGCTCAAATTTTAAGTATCTTTTTTAAGAGTTAGGGGAAGAAAATTTCTCCCCAAAATTTTTGGCTTTGTTGCAAAATCCTGTTTTATAAAAAACTTTATTGGGGGGAAGGGGATCTTTTTCCCCTTTAGTTAGGGTTTGAAATTAGTTCCCCTGTTTACCAAAAAAAACTCCCTTTCCAAATTGGTTGTCTGGGAAGGTTTGGGTGGTTTCAATTTTTTCTGTTTCGAACAGGTGGGTAAGATTTTTTGAATTGGTTTTTTTTGTTACAGGTTTGGGGGGGGGTCCACGGTTTTGTTTAAGAGCAATTTATTTATTTATTGCATTTGTTTACGGGAAAGTTCATTGGGCCTAAAAGTGCCCATTTTCAGTGGAGGCCAGGAGAGAAAAGCTCCAGAACATAGATATAGAAAAATGTAAACATTAATTGGTGCAGAAGTAGATATAGTGGTACAGATAGTGTATACAGTAACATATACAGAATATATACATAAAGAGAGGTATAAACAGAGATACATTAATCAGTGTAACTGTACCAGTATCAACAAGTGAGGATAAAAATAAAAAAAATAAATATGGAGAAAGTATCATCAGTCACTAGTAGCAAAAGACATAGGAGTTTAGTAATCATATAAGGAGAGTGAAGAGGTTAGGTTATAGAGCAGGAACATAGCCAGGAAGAGTTGAGATGATTTTTCAGTATTTGTTTGAAGGTGGTGGTGCTGCGTGTGTTTCTTATAGAAGATGGAAGTGAGTTCCATAGTTTGGCGACGATGAAGGAATAGAGGAGTTGACCAGCAGGTAAGGTGGGCTTATCTACTTTTAGAAGTAAATGATTTTTGGATCTTGGATGCCTGCTGGGATGGTATTTGTCAAGTAGAGTTGAGAGAGCAGGACAGTCTGTGGGTCTATAGATTATTTTATGCACTGTAGTTAGTTGGGTGAATGAGAGCCACCCTAGTTGTTTCAGTTACTTACAGTGGTGGGATGAGAATTTGACCTTGGTGGCACATTTTGCTTTTCTGTTGTAACACATAGCAAGTTTGGATTTTGTAAAATTTTGGATATTATTGAGGAGAAGGGGCACCATAAAGGAGAGAGGGTAATAAAAAGGTAGTTGCAAGGGTTTGTCTAGTAGAGAGGCTAAGAAAGTGTTGATGTCTGTATAGCATACCAAGCTTTTGGTGTGTTTTTTTTTTTTTTTGTTATTGTTTACGTGTAGGTCAAAGTTAAGGTTTTCAGCTATAAAAATGCCTAGTAATTTAGTGTGTGGGACAACTTATATAGTGGTATTGTCTTGGGCTTGTATAGTGAAGAGTTTTTTTATCAAACGGAGGGGTTTTCCTTGGGGTAAAAATTACTAGTTTAGTTTTTTTTTTGGGTTTAGGACAAGATGATTGTTAACCATCCAATATTCAGTAGAGGTGAGGGCATTCTGTGTAATTTGCTAGAGTTCAGAGCTGGAATTTGCAGTGCATATTATTGTAGAGTCATCAGCATACTGGATTACTGAGCATTGTGGAAGAGTGGAGTGAAAGTTGTTAATGAAGATGCTAAATAAGAGAGGACCAAGTATGGAGCCTTGGGGGTACCCCTGTGGAAGTACTGAGGAAGGGAGAGTAAGATTGTTGCCATTTGGTGGATTGCTGCCTATTGGAGAGAGAGCTGTTGTACCATTGTAGGGTAGGGGGAGAAATGTGGAAGGTGGGTAGTTTAGAAAGGATGATAGTGTGGGAAATGGTATCCGAAGCTTTGGAGAGGTCGAGTAAAAGTGAAGCAATTTACCAGAATCCTGTGACCGGTTAACTGTATCAAGGAAGGATAGGAGGGTGGTAGTGGTGCTGTGTCCTGGTTTGAAACCATGCTGAGTTTTGATAAAATTATATTTTCAAGCAGGTGGTTGAGGAGTTGGGCATGGATGCATTTTTCCAGTATTTTAGAGAGGGGTGAGAGAATTGCTATGGGTCAAAAGTTTGTGGTGTCTGTGTTGGTGCCACCTTTGTGGAAGGGGAGAATGTTTTTTTTTCCAGATATCTGGGACAAGGGATTCTTTAATTTTTCTGTTAATGAAATGAGTATGCTGATAGAATAAGCTATAGAGCTTGCTGCTAGCTGCAAGAAGTTTGGGGGTAGATTGTCGGGCCAGAGTATAGGTTTTAACTTAAGTAAAAGTTTTTTTTATTGTACTGGTGGGTATGGGGGGCAATTTTAAGTTAGGGTTAAGGGTAGGCTTGTTGTCTGAGATGATTTGGTCATCAGCTGTCTTGGTGGTGGTGTTAACTGTAGGAAAGGTGATGGTTAGGTTAGCTATGGTGTCAATGAAGGAGGAATTGAAGAGTGTAGCAAGTTCAGTAGGGGTGTTTGTGGGTCAGGGGATGGGTTGCTTCGAGAGCCTGGGTGTTAATAGTTGACTGATGGAGGACCAGAATTTTTTGGGATTATTTTTATGCTGGCTTTGTAGGTGGAAGTAGTGGGCTTTTTATCAGTGGTTATTAAATGTTTTGCCTGGTTATGGAGTTGCTTGTAATGTAGTAGAGTTGAGGGGTCTTTTTTCTGCCAGATTTTATCCCTTGTGGATATTACTTCTTTGATTTTGAGAGCCAGCTTGGCATGGTTATGTTTTGTTTTTGGTGGGTGCTTGCCTATTTAGGATGTCTAGAAATGTTGAGTTAAAGAAGTCAACAGCCTTATTAAGTGGTAGGGATTTGAGGCGTTCCCAGTTTACTATAGCTGGTGCTGGGCCTGGGTTGGGTTGTACATCACCGCACTGGGAAATAGTGCTGTGGCAAATTGTGTAGGTTATACTTATCAGTTTTTTCTTAAAAATTGTGTAGTTGCTGCTGGTGGTATGATAATGGGAGTGTCTTTGGAGAGGCATTATTTTCACTTTGGATAGTACAGGGGTATTAGCTGTGAATAGGTGTAAGGAGGTATGTTGGGTGTCTGGAAAGCTGTGATTATTGTTAGGGGAGAGAGTGCAAGTCAGAGAAGCAAGATCAAATAGTTGTGATGGACATGATGGTGGTTGAGTGCTGTGTAATAACAGAAGAATATGGCTTGGCCTAAAATGGCAGACTGTGTCAGTTAGTGCAGCACTTGGCTATGAATCTGTAATGATAAAGATATAGTCAGTCTTGTTTTTTTATGTAAAGAACCTACTTCCTGTTCTTTTATCTCTCTCACAATATTCACTACTTGCAGTAGAGTTGAGTCACCAGAATTTAACACAAGTCCTTACTGTGTCTAGGCAATTCAGATCCTGTGTCCCAGCTAAAAAAAAATAATTTCCTTGGTTACATTAATTTGCTTACCCAGTATTCCTGACAGAGTACTCTGTAGGGGAATTTAAGTTCTGCGAAATCATTACACTCCCAAAACATATGTTCCCAGTTACCCCCTTTCTTCCCTATCACACTTCCAACATTTGCCAAATACCTGAGGAAAACTTCTTTGGACTTTGCTTAGGGTAAAAGTATCTGCATACACTTCCAGGCAGAAATCGTAAATCTTGTAGACTTTGTTGCATATTTGGGACATGTACGCATGCCCTCCCATGGCTTCTTTGTGAATTCCATATCTAATCTCAGTTCACATTCTTTTCTAACCTGTTCTAGTTATTGTGTGATGCTTTATATACGTCCTACTAATTATCCTTTTTTATCCATGAGTATAGGATGCTGTCAAATGCTTTTTTGTAATCTATCCATGCCTTGCATAGATTCTTCCTCGTTTTACAATTCTCCATTATGACTTTATTTTACCAGCAAATGATCCTTTGTTCTGTTCCATATGACTTTCTTTTGTTATCCTTTTTGTTCTATTGCCACAATTGAATTTTCTTCTAAATGACTATAAACTCTGTCGGCATTGATTCCAATTTATAGGTTATTTGTTATCGAAAGGCAAGTTATTGGTGTATATGTAGTTTTTAGGATAGCTTGCATGTTCACTGTTAAGGAGGAATATAATTTTTTCTGTTGTTAACCATGTCTGTGTCTGTTAGGAATGCACATATAAGTAGTTCTTACTCAGGGCTCTTTGTGTAAAGATGTTAATACTTTTAGCCAGAAGTTTGGTACTGTATCTGGGCCTGGGGTTTTCCAGTTAGAAGCAAGCTTTTCTTAATTTTGTTTCAGTTTCTCTGGCTGTTATTTCATTCCATTTCATATTCTCTACATGTGAATTTTTCATGTACTACTTCTATCCATTCAACATGTTTTATGTTCCACAGGTTCATAGATATTTCTCCAACATTTGTGCACTTCTTCTTTTTTGGTACTGGTTCTTTTCCTTTTGCTTTCTTTCCCAGTGCTCTATAAAACCTTTTTGGGGTTCTCAGTGAATTGCATATGTTGTACTTTTCCTTTATACTACATATTTTCTAAGTTTTTTCTGCTTGTGCTGATATCTTTAGGTTATAATTTGCAACAGTGTATGATAGATCCTGATCAATTCTGATGCTGCTTGTTGCTGTTATCACAATTCTGTATGTTCATCTCCTCCCTCTTCTGTAGTCTTCTAACAGTGACACTTTTCATTTTATTTGCTTTACAGGTTTCTCTGTTCATTGCTTCCATGATGGCTTTTGATTTTCCCCCTCTTCCTTTCCATTATTGCTCTGTGTTTTGTGGTAAGACTTTAATTTAGCTGCACAGTAATATGTCCTATTTACCTTTTGTTCATAATCTTGATTACTGTGTACATTTGTTTTATCAGACTTCTATCATTTGGATTCCATTTACTTTCAAATAATACCTTGCATTCAAAAGGAATTTTTGTGGTGGGCTCAGGAATGTCACCTAAACAAGGGACTCTCTGTGACCCGGCCAGAGGCGAGTCAGATTCTAACGACAGATGCCTCAGACATAGCTTGGGAGCTCATCTGAATGGAAAGTGGATACAAGACAAGTGGCCTGCCAGACTACAGCATCTACATATCAACATGAAGGAGATGTTGGCAGTCCAGTTTGCATTACTGGCTTTCAAGGAGTTACTTCTTCCAGGGCAGGTGTTGATTCTAACAGACAACACAACTGTCATGTGGTACATCAACAAACAAGGGGAACTCATTCTTATCCTCTATGCAGGCAAGCAATGATTTTATGGGAGACTGCGCTCAGCTTGCAACTAAATCTTCAGGCAAGGTTTCTGCCGGGAGCACAGAACTCCTTAGCAGATGTGTTAAGCAGGCAAATCATGGATCCCCACGAGTGGAAACTGGATCTTCATGTATTTCGAAAATTGACAGTGTCATGGGGAACTCCAGACATAGATCTGTTCGCTTCTCCACTAAACCACCAGCTGCCACAGTTTTGCACGAAAAGGTTTCATCACAGAGCTTGGAAAGTGGATGCTCTTTCTTTCAGTTGGAAAAATCTTCATGTGTACGCCTTTCCGCCTCTGCCTCTCCTCCCAAAGGTACTCCTAAAGGTCAGACAAGACAAGCCAAGGATGATTTTAATAGCTCCAGATTGGCCTCGTCAACACTGGTACCCATTACTGAGGAGTCTGGTAAGGAAGCCTCCATGGCCTTTACCTTTGATTCCACACCTATTGTCTCAGAGGGACGGTCATCTACTCAATGTCAAGCTTCACTCTCTTCATCTAACAGCCTGGCATATTCTGTTTTGAACCACTGCAGGTCTCAACTTCCTCAACAAGTTTTGAATGTGATTATGGAAGCCAGGAGACCTAGTACAAGGAAAGTGTATGCAGACAAATGGAAGAGATTTTTATTTTGGAGTGCAGCAAAGGATTTGGAGGTTTCTGAGCCTAATTTGAGTGCGGCTCTTCAATATCTTACTGAGTTATTGGACAAAGGTTTGTCTTTCTCTTCCATTAAGATTCATGCTGCAGCAATTTCAGCTCACTATGATTGTGACCCACCATTGTTTTCTCATCCTTTGTTTAAGCAATTTCTTAGAGGGGCAAAGAATATAAGACCCCCGTGAGAGCTCCTACTCCTGCTTGGGACCTCAATTTTGTGTTGGAGAAACTTACTCTACAACCTTTTGAGCCTCACTACTGCTGAATTGAAATTCTTGTCATGGAAGACTGCTTTTTGTTGGCCATTACTTCTGCAAGAAGGGTTTCTGAATTGCAGGCCCTTATGGCGGTTGAGCCTTTTTGATTTTCCATAAGGATAGGGTATCATTACGTACTAATCCTTCCTTTATGCCTAAGGTGGTCTCTAGTGTGGCTTTAAACCAAACTATTCATTTGCCCACTTTTTATGCAGATCCCCAAAATAAGGGGAAAAGATTTTGCACACTTTAGATGTACACAGGCAGTTGCGTTATTATTTAAGCAGGACTAAGGATTTTAGGCAGTCTCAGCAGTTGTTTGTTTCTTTTGCTTTGAGTTCTCAGGGCAAGCCTGTGTCAAAACAAACTATTTCTAAGTGGATTGGGTTTTGCATTGCATTTTGTTATTCCCATCATGGCAAGGAGATTCCAGCTGGGATTAGGCCTCATTCCACTAGGGCTACTGCCACTTCAACAGCATTTCTAAGGGGTGGCAACTAAGGATATTTTGGAGGCAGCTACTTGGAGTTCAGTGCATACTTTCTCTAAGCATTACCACCTTCCTCTCTACTCTAAATCTAGGGCTGGTTTTGCCACTGCTATTTTGCAGGGCATGTTGACAGCTCCAGCTTCTTTATGATTTGCCAGCCTCCCTTACCTCTGCTTTGGGATTCTACCCAAGTGTTAGGACTGCAGCAATGTGGGATGAAGAACATAGTACAGTTTTGTACCTACCATAAATGTAGATGTTCGAATATCCACATTGCTGCAGTCCTCCTTCCCCTCTGTGTTTAGGGGTGGTTGTGTGGGTGGGGTTGTACTTTTGTAAGTTGTATATATTGTATATATATTTGATACAGGAGTGTTTGGTGTTTTTTGGTTTTGGCCTTATCTTTTTAGGGTCTTCTGACATCTGGGGCAAGAAAAGACTGAGGATATGACGTCGGTCATGCGCATTTGTACCCTGACGTCCTGGCGTCAGACTAATGCGCCCTGACCGCGTCGCAAATATCTTTTATTTTCGGGCGACTGGGACAGCGGACTACCCAAGTGTTAGGACTGCAGCAATGTGGATATTCGAACATCTACATTTATGGTAGGTACAAAACTGTACTTTCTCCTTAATTTGGGGACTCGTCGTTCCATCATGATGCTGTGACATTTCCTGAGTTGGATTTTCTACATTAATTCCTTCACTTTACAGTTAATGCATTTCCTATTTCTTTTAAATTCTGCATTACTAATCCTTTTTTTCTGTGTTCCCCTTTTGTTTTCTTATTTTTTGTATTATGAAATTTTCCATATCTGGAAGCCTTTGCCTGTATTTCTCTTAAGATATCTTTGGTGATGCTTTTTTTTTGTATTGATTACTTTTGCTTTCTCCTTTGCATACAGTGGATATAAAAAGTGTACACACCCCTGTTAAAATGCCTGTTTTTTGTAATATAAAAAAGTGAGACCATAATAAATCATTTAAAAACTTTTCCCACCTTTAATGTGACCTATAAACTGTACAATTCAATTACAAACCTGTTAGGGAAATAACTATAAGAAATAAAAAACATACAATAAGCTGGTTGCATAAGTGTGCACACCCTTAAACTAATACTTTGTTGAAGTACCTTTTGATTTAATTACAGCATTCAGTGTTCTTGGGTACACACCTGCCATCAATTAAAGAGACTCTGATTAATCCCAAATAAAGTTCAGCTGTCCTTGCCTGCTACAGCAAAACCCATGGTTCGCAGAGAGCTTACACAACATCAAAGGGATTTCATTGTTGAAAGTTATCAGTCAGGAGAAGGGTACAAAAAAATTTCCAGAGAATTGGATATACCATGGAACACAGTGAAGATGGTCATCAAAAAGTGGGGAAAATATGGGATAACAGTGACGTTGCAAAGAACTGGACGTCCCTCCAAAATTGATGAAAAGACGAGACGAAAACTGGTCAGGGAGGCTGCCAAGAGACCTACAGCAACACTGAAGGAGCTGCAGGAATTTCTGGCAAGTGCTGGTTGTGTACAACATGTGACAACAGTCTCGTATTCTCCATATGTCTGGAGTATGGGATAGGGTTGCAAGACAGAAGTCTTTTCTTACACAGAAAAACATCCAGGCCCAGCTAAAATTTGCAAAACAATACATCAAGCCTCCCAAATGCATGTGGGAAAATGTGTTCAGGTCTGATGAGACCAAGACTGAACTTTTTGACCACAATTCCAAAAGGTACATTTGGCGCAAAAACACTTTGCATCACCAAAAGAACACCATCTCCACGAAGAAGCATGGTGGTGGCAGTATCATGCTTTGGCGCTGCTTTTCTTCAGCTGGAACTGGGGCTTTAATCAAGGTGGAGGGAATTATGAACAGTTCCATATACCAGTCCCTTACACCCAAAACCTTCAAGCGAATGCAGGAAAGCTAAAGATAGAGGAATTTCACTTTTCAACATGACAGTAACCCCAAGCATACATCCAAATTAACAAAATAATGGCTTCACTAGAAGAAAATTAAAGTTTTGGAGTAGCCCAGCCAGAGCCCAGACCTAAATCCAATAGAAAATCTGTGGGGTGATCTGAAGAGGGCTGTGCATAACAGATGCCCTCATAATCTGACAGATTTGGAGCGCTTTTGCTAGGAAGAGTGGGCAAATATTGCCAAGTCAAGATGTGCCATGCTGATAGACTCCTACCCAAGAAGACTGAATGCTGTAATTAAATCAGAAGGTGCTTCAACAAACTATTAGTTTAAGGGTGTGCACACTTATGCAACCAGCTTATTGTGGGTTTTTTATTTTTTATATTTATTCCCAAAACAGATTTGTTTTTCAATTGAATTGTACAGGTTATAGGTCACATTAAAGGTGGGAAAAGTTTTGAAATTTATTGTGGTCTCATTTTTATATATCACAAAAACCTGGCATTTTAACAGGGGTATCTACAGTTTTTATAGCCACTGTACATATTGCACTGTATTAAATCTTTTTCGTTCCCGTGTCCATATCTTTTTTTTTTTCAGATGTCTCCCCTCCACCTATATTTTGTTACTTTGTGGACTTTTTTTTCCATCATGCTGTGAACATAACCTGTGTTAGAATTTCTACACTCAATCCTTGAATTTGCAGGTATTCCATAACTTCAGTTTCCATTTGTTTACCTTTTGCTTTACTAATCTTCTGTTTTGCATTGCTCAATTGTGATCTCAGTTTTTGTTTGCGAAATGTTCCGTATGTGGGTGTCTTTGCTTTATTTCTCTTCAGATACCTTTGAGTTGCTTTTTTGTATTGACTAGTCTGGTGTTCTCCGTTGCATAAATATTGCACCATATAGATCTCTCTTTCTTTCCCATGTCCATGTTTCTTGTACCAATCTGTAGGTTTTATTTGTATTTTCGTACTTCGTCTGTCGCTTCTTTTTCCAAGCAACTGAAAGTTTTTCTCTGTGTAATGTTTTTCATGGATCTGTTAATGAACACAAATGTGCATTTGAAGCTTTTTGTCAGTTTATCTTGTGCAATTATTTTTCTTTCCTCTAATTTCGTTCTTAATCATTTTGAATATTTTTTGTTTGGAAATTCTGAGCTTTTTGCATAATAGTAACAATACATAATTTCTTCATTAGCCTCAGTAGGCCACTATATCATCTTTATGGCTCTGTTTGGCCTGTCAAGTTTTGGGGGTTTTGCGGACTACTGCTTCCTTGTACAATAGGGTAGCCATCCTTCCCTTGAGCCTGGCTTAACCCCATTGTAGGAATGTTTGTCTTGAAGATTCTACACTGTTTTTTTTTCAGTCCTGGTACCAGTGTGCTTACCAGGATTGGGCACTTTTGTATCCTGAGATTTGTGTACCCAGCTGTCTTTTTACTTTTAACTTACCTCTGTCAATGATGCATGCTATATAAAATGCAGTGTATATGTCAGTATTGTCTTTGTGAGATTTTGTGAAAACAGGGTCTACCAACTGAAGATACTCACCAAGACTTGATGATGAAATCTGTTCCAGCAATGCTACTCTCCTTTTCTTGCTGTTATCTCTTCATTTGGATCCCTATCTTAAAGGGCCTGGATGGTGTGGCAGGATATGATGGCGATCGTTTGGCACATTGGTATATCTAGGGTACACACAGGAAGCTAAAGTGGTTTACACTGAGTTAGCATCACTTCTAGCACATAGTATTGCTAGTTTATCCTCTTCATTGCCCAGAGTCTTTGCCAAGGTGTTTGTCACAGTGGCTGAAGTCTTGTAGGACAAGAATATTGTAGTGTTCCAATAGCTGGATGAATAGTTTCTGTTAGTACCATCCACAGACTCCTTGGAGTCGGACATCCCTTTGGACAGTTTCATGGACAAGTCCTGTGTGATTCCTACTTAGTCTGGGTCCTGCTTATCTGAAATGGGCACTGAGGGTTTATGTCCATACAAGAGAGGTTAGATAGCTGGTTCTCTTGGCTGTTCTGAAGACTGTGTTGAAGACATCTGATAGGATTTTATTTCTTTCTCTTGACCCATTCCTTGGGTACTGTCTCTCATCCCTGATTTGGACATGTGAAATAGAATCTTCCTTTAACAGGTCTGTCAGATTTACCTTTTTAGGAGCATCTGCTGTGAGCTCAGCAGGGGTATTTACACAAATTTTAGAATAATAAAGTTTAACTGATTTTTACTTTAATATTTTAAAACCTATATTTTATCCTTTCACTGTTATTAGTTTTATGAATGTTTAAGTATTTTACACAGAGGGATAAAATAAGTAATACTAAGTGGAAGTCCTTTAGTGGTGCAGAGTTATCCATTGTCTTTCTATGTATTTCTGCCTTTGTTGCAGGTCGAAGAGATCATGGTTTTGTCTGCTTAAGTGATGACTGATCTCTTGAGTCTGGAGTCTGATCCTGCTGTTCCTTCTGGGTTTTATAGATGCCATTATCTTCATGGCACAGTTTACCTCATCGAAGGTCTGGGTGTTGTAGTTGGTTGTTGGGTCTCACTGGTTTCTGAACTAATATGTGATTAGGTGCTTGACTTTGTTGTCTGTCCCCATGAAATTTCTTGTGGCTCTTCTTTTTCTACAGCTGAACTCATCCCGATCTTGATGACTGTTTCCTTGCTGGCTGAGCAGTCCACTTGGGCTCCCTTGTGTTGCAGAGATGTGGTCCTTCATAGGTTTCTAGAGTATCCTGCTCCTTCATAGGTCAGTACTAGGCTAACTGCCTTTCAGAGGTTCATAGGTGTGTACTAGGCTAATGGCCCTGGAGCCTTTACAAGCCTAGCCCATAGAAGTGCCCTGGCATCGTGCCGCCTCGACGTTGGTTCCCAGTGCCTCTGGAGGTCATTTTAAGCTTGGGCAATTATCCCATTTGAGAATCAAGCCTTGCACTTTGTGTTTGTAAGAAAAACACCTTAACCATTATGCCAGCTCTCAACTTCCCTCAGAGTGCAAGCTTAATGTCTACCAGTGGGACTTCAGGCCACTGTTCCTGACCTACATGACAGAGAGACTGCTGTAACATTCAAAATGTTGCTGCAATACACAAGACTGCCTTAACAGAATGTGGCACAACTACCACTGCTAAAAAATTTAGGCACTTTAGAAAAACAGAGAGTGATTCTTGTCAAAAAAGAACTGCAAAACTGAAAGACTTTGATTGCTGCTGTTTTCCAGTGAAGACTAATATCCTTCAAGAATAAAAGTGAAGTTGATCCTAAAAGTCATCTTCTTTCGGCTGCTCCCATCAGGGGTCACCACAGCAGATCAGCTGTTTCCATTTCTTCCTATCCTCTGCATCTTGCTCTGTCACACCCACCACCTGCATGTCTTCTCTCACCACATCCATAAACCTTATCTTAGGCCTTCCTCTTTTCCTGTTACCTGGCAGCTTCATCCTTAGCATCTTTTTCCCAATATACTCTACATCCCTCCTCAGCACATGTGGAAACCAATGTAATCTGGCCTCTCTGGCTTTGTCTCTAAACCTTCCAACCTGGTCTGACCCTCTAATATACTTATTCCTAATCCTGTCCATCCTCGTTGCACCCAGTGCAAATCTTAGCATCTTCAACTCTGCCACGTGAAGCACTGACTCATGCCTTTTTGTCAATGCCACTGTCTCCAACCCATATAACATAGCTGGTCTCACTACCCTCTTGTAGACCTTCCCTTTCACTCTTACTGGTACTAGTCTGTCACAAATCACTCCTGACAATCTTCTCCACCCACTCCATCCTGCCTGTACTCTCTTCTTCACCTCTCTTCCACACTCACCATTACTCTGAACTGTTGATCCCAAGTATTTAAACTCATCCACCTTCGCCAACTCTACTCCCTGCATCCTCACCATTCCTCTATCCTCCCTCTCATTCACACACATATATTCTGTCTTAGTCCTGCTGACCTACATTCCTCTTCTCTCTAGAGCAGATCTCCATCTCTCCAGGGTCGTCTCCACCTGTTCCCTACTCTCACTACAGATCACAATGTCATCTGCAAACGTCATAGTCCACGGGGACTCCTGTTTGATATGATCCTAAAAGTAACCCCAACTAAATCCTGCCTGCCATAGAGATAATTTACAGTCTAAAGGAAAAGCCTGGGCATCTGCTGGAAACCTTTTTGTCAAGTTTCTTTCTGGAGAAAATAGACATAGAATAGAACGGGTGGGAGGATGGCGTAATGGTTAAGGTGTTTACCTTACAAACACAAGGTGCAGGGTTTGATTCTCACATGGGGTAATTGGCTAGGTTTGAAATGGCCCACAAGGGTAGTTAGCCTAGTACTAATCTATGAACCTATGAACCCTTAAAATCTATTTTCCCTACAGCTCATCCAAGAAGCAAAAACACTGCTTCAACTCAAAAGTATCAAACTGGGACAGAGACTCTTGGACACTAACCTCTGAAGACTGGCTAAAACATAGGAAAGAAAATACATTTTTAAAACAGTTTTTGAACTGTCCTAAATTAAACAGGCCTTTAAAAACTTTTGTGACTATTTTCAGTTTAAAACCTCAAAACTTCCTACATCAAAGGGCATTAAAAACAAAAAAGATAGTTTTGTTTTTTATTTTTTGCATGCCAGTGTTATTTATACCAAAGTCTTACCTTAATATATTCAACTGCTGATGGTATAACAAAGTTTGATTTGTATTCATAATCAGCGTGGTACTTGCTCACTGGCTCTAACTTTAAGTACCACATCAAGGCACATCTCTGCATTCTTGTAAGTTGATCGCCATTAAAACTTAGTGCAAGCATTTAAATTCTACTTGTAAAAAAACAAGTATAAAATACAAGTACTCTTTGATTCCCAGTGGAGCAAAGTATCCTTGTTAGTGGAAATTTTAAAGAAAATGAGCTTGCTGTTTATTTTGCTTGTGAAAATGCTGGTTCTAGCAAGCTGTTTTTTCTCATTACCCCTCATCTCCCATGCTACGTGTTGTGGCCATGTCTCAAACTCTTTCCCCAACTAGGTTTTTAAATGAAATTACTTGCTTCACGTAATGATTATGTAATTATATTTCACACGAGTATAGCCCTACAATCCCACTTGGAAGTGACATCGGTGGTGGGAATAGTTAGACATACAGAATGAATTATGACATGAACATACCACTTCTGCCTCCCTCTCCCCATACTTACCAGTCTTTTCTTTTCTAGGCCAGTTCATAAACATTGCTGGGTAAAAACTGGTGACACCTTGCAAAGATTTCAGTGGATAGCATCTTAAGGGCATAGAGCACTCTACAGCATGCATATGATAGGACCTTAGGGAGCAAAAATTGTTTTGAGGCATTAAGAGGTAGCTTACTGGTATCACATTTGTAGCGGTATCCTAGGAGCAGACATCCCTCCAACCCAGAAAAAATCACAATGTCCTTGTCTGGTATACAGATTGATAGGACTGGACTAGTAACTTGGTCTTTTCGAGGCGGTTGGTGCTGAAAGGTCACATGTAAGTTCACAGAGTGGATGGATTACTTACCTGCCCATAATAATGCTAGAAAAACAGCCAGCTCGCTTTTAATTAACCATATGTTTGGTTGTGGAGGATAACCCATTAAATGAAAGTGCAACAGGGACCACCTTTTGCTAATGAGATAATCAAAAACAAAATGTCTGGAAAATATTGGGAGTGCCAGATTGTAAAAGGAAAAAACTTCAAAGACCAATGCATGCTAGGTTCAAGCAAGGCACCCTTTATTACTTGCAACAAGGAGACAAAGCATGTAGGCACAAGGTTTGTCTGAATTACTGGTGATTAGTATATCATTCTTATACAGTTCTGTTCCTGTCACACAGAAAATTTTACTATTCTATTGCTGACGTAGTTACACAGCTACTAGCCTTATTGCTGACCAAGTTAGATTATCTGCTGTTTTTCAAAGCATTTTGAGAAAAACAACCTGGCCTTGGGCTTATTTTAGCCCATCTTAACTTTTCAATTCAATTGTACTGTTCTAATACATGTGTTACATTTTGTCTAGATTCAAGGTACATTTCTAGCTTTGGTACAAGTAATGCTGACTATGGTTTAAACTTTCAAGCATCTATTGTTTCCTTTATCAAAGCTTCTAGCAGCTGCGTACTTTCTCATAGCATAAGCAGAAATTAATATCTCTTTGTTAGGTTTCATGACTTTAGCAGAAATGAAATGTCTCTTGTTAAGTTTCTAATGGCTGTGCAGATTCATGCAGTGTGAACAGAATAAATGTATTAACCCTTTTAAATCTTGAATGCACTAAGCATGCATATTACTATTATATATTTTTCTAACATTTCCCCCCTTTTAATACTTTTATTCTACTTTCAAGATAAGCATAAACAGTTTTTTCTTCCCCTAACCTCTTCCTGCTCAGGATTTGCAGTTAAGAGAGTCATTCAGTTTAAGCTCATGAAAGCATTTTCAGTTTTTTATCAATTCTTCAAGTTCAGCTCCTTGGTATAAGGTTTCTGAAACCGAAATGTCTATAAAATTTTTAATTAGTCTTCTTATGCAGGGGATGCAGCAGCACACACATACCACCAGTAGGATTATTCCTACACAGACGGCAATCAGAATGTTCATCAGGATGCTGCCCCAACCCCCAAACAATTTCTGGAAAAAGTCCATCAATGGATTTGGTCCTGGTCTGGTCAAGGCTGACACCTGCTGAATTACCTCAAGATGGTTGTCTATCTCATGTTTGTCGTCAGGAATGTACGAACAGCACTCCTCCTGGATTAAAGCGCACGTACCTCCTCTCGCCGCAAGGGTGAAGTCGAGCCATGCGATTTTGAAGCACCACTGTTCTCATGGCAGTCAGTTCATCAGTCACCAATTCTAGGGCAGAAAAGGTTGCATTGGTCATTATTTCGAGAAGCTTAGACAATTTTCTCAGTTCCCAGATTGATTTTGTTGCTCCATATGCTGGTAATACGCCTGCCCACGATATAACAGTATCACTCAAGTCCATGTGTGACAGTCCGTTGCTCACAGCGTGATGGTTTTTCCAGTGTGCATTGATTTGCCCCACTGGATTGACAGGCTTCTTGATTTCTCGAACATTCCGAATTTTCCATTGAGGTAAAACTGTGTGTCGTATGGCCGGAACCCGGTACCCCAAAAAACAACTGCCGGACCAATTCTCAGGTAGCCATTTATATGCTTTCCTACCACATACAAAGTAACAATCTTCTACTTTAGTAGTAACTTTACTATACCCTGGCTCTGCATGAAACATTTTTCTGTCGATTATGGACTGTTGTTTATAGAGGTCAGCATTATGTTTCACTTCACCAATTGTCCTATGCATCAGTTCAACAAATGAATCATAGGTCATGTTGCAATAGGATCCGATGTTATCAGGTTTAGTGTAGCATCTATAGGGAATAGTCACATTGCAATTGCTCCAACCCACCTTAACTGTATCATTCTTGTAAAAACACACAGTCCCCTTCTGTCGAACAGACAAGTGCAATGCTACTTTATCTTGTGATGTGACATCTGATGTATCATGAATTAGGTTTTCCCAGGTCTTGTTGGCTCCTAGGGGAACTGAAGTTAACAGTAACCCCCCATATGCTGTTGGTAAAGCTGTGCAAATCCAGCAATTCGAAACATTGAAGGTTTCAGCATACACATATTTGATTGCCTGGTAAGTGTTAAAGTTCGTGTGCCACTCCGCACGCTTGTTCAGTTCAATTTGTGTGGCTGAGATAAGGAATGGCCACAACAAAAAGATTATTGTCACTAGTACAGTCAACAAGATGATTATGCAATACTTTTGAGGAAACAGTTGCTCTGCATTTCTGTTTTCTCTGACTCTTCCAAGTAGGTGTATTTGGATCTTACTGGATTCCGTCATCTTGGACACATGCTCTTCTTACTCTCTGCCCTAATAGGACCTTCAGCACTGATGGTTTCTTCACTGGGGTTGAGACGGATCAGTCCTATTGATCTGACCCCCTTTGTAGCCAGACTTGGTGCTGAGGGCCCCGATGGGGAGAGAAGATTTTTGTCCAACTCAAAGTTCTTAACCAGCTTGCAGTGCGTCAGGTGTATCCATGAAGCTCGTTCTGCTATCTTGACTGCAGTGGGTGCCGAAAGAAGCACCTGGTAGGGACCTTCCCACCTTGGCGATGCCCAATTTTTTCGCTTGATGATTTTGATCCACACCCAGTCTCCTGGTGTCACTGCCACTTCTGATGTTTCGGTTTGTCTTCTATCTGAAACAGAATTTGACTGCAACAGATGTTTAGAACTCAACAACTTTTTCATATATTCAGCTAGTGTGAAATCAGCTTCCTGGTCTGATGACATGCGAAGTTTCCACTGGGGTGTATAATAAGCCCTTCCAAATAGTTTTTCAAAAGGAGTCAATCCTTTTGCTGTAGGGACAGTTCTCATGCTCAACAGTGCCAGGGGTAAACAGTATAACCAAGGTTTCCTGTCTCAGCTATTAATTTTCTCAATTTGTTTTTTAGTATACCATTATGCCTTTCAATTAGCCCTGCAGATTGCGGATGGTATGCACAATGATTTTTTAAAGAAATACCAAAATGCTTATTCAACTGCTGTATGGTTTGATTTACAAAATGTGTACCATTGTCACTGTAGATCCTTTCCAGAATATCAAACCTAGGAATGATTTCCTTGACAAGTACTTTTGCCACCGTAGCCGCATCTGGATTTTTGGTTGGAAAGGCTTCTACCCATCTGGAAAACATATCTACAATGACAAGACAATACTTCTTATTTTCACATTTGTTCAATTCTATGAAATCCATACAAATAGTGTGAAACGGATGGTGGTGTAGGGAAACTCCCTTGCTTGGGCTTTATCGCCCCCTGTGCATGATGTTTGTTACAAATCTGACATATCAAACAAAATTTTTTAGAGTAGTTTGTAAATCCGTACGTTGTGAACACCTAGTTCACCAGCTGTACCATCCCCCCCCTGTTGAGACATAGCACTGCCCATTGCTCAACAAAGCTGCATAGCGAAACAAATTAGAGGGTAGTATTGGTTTTCCCTCTCTAGAGATGTACAGCCCCTTTTTGAGGATTGCTCCTTGTTTTATCCATCGCTGTTTGTCAACTTGGGTAGTGAGTGTCTGCATTGTTTTTAACATATCTATATCTAAAATTTCAGAGGGTTGTAATTCCTCATTTAAAAGAAATACTTCCATGGCTGCTTGTTTTGCAGCTGTATCAGCTCTTGCATTACCTTTTGAAATCCTATCTTGTTGCTTGGTGTGAGCTGTGCATTTACAAATGGCTACTTTCTGAGGTAACTGAATAGATTCTAAAAGATCTAAAATAAACTGTGCATGATTTATAGGTTTCCCAGTTGATGTTATCATTACCCGTTTTTTCCACTGTTGCGCAAAAACATGTACAGTAGAAAAAGCGTAATGGCTATCAGTAAAAATGTTTACACTTTTACCCTTTGCTAAGGTACATGCCCGTGTCAGGGCAATTAATTCTGCTGCCTGTGCAGATAAATTGTGTGGTAAGGGTTTTGCTTCTATAATCCCAGTATCAGAAACTACTGCATATCCTACCAGGTTCTGTCCTGCAGGACCCCTTCTGCATGAGCCATCCACATAGTATGTCACCTTGGCATCATCCAAGGGGACATCCGTGAGATCTTTTCTAGGTAGTGTCTTTTGCTCAATTACCTGCAGGCAGCAGTGCGGTGTGCCGTCTGCAGGGGTCGGGAGCAGAGTAGAAGGGTTTAAAGTCGTGCAGCGCTCAATTGTCATATGAGGTTGGCTAAACAATATAGTCATACAGGAAAGATGCCTAGCAGGGGAAAGATATGCCACCTTTTCTTGTAGTAAAATAATTGCGACTGCATGAGGTACTCTGAGTGAGAGGGTGGAACAAAACTACTGAGGCTGAAGCCTGTACTGCCATTGCAGCTGCAACTACTGCTTGTATGCAGTGGGGTAAGGACCGTGCCACTGGGTCTAGCTGTGATGAATAGTAAGCAATGGGGCGTTGCTTATTCCCATGCTGTTGTGTTAACACTGATGTCATGTAACTTTGCTTACAATCTACAGTTTGGAAAAAACGTTTATGGTCGTTTGGCAATCCCAGAACTTATGAGGATGCTGTTAACTGCTTTAGTTTACAGAAGGCAGATTCTGCCTCTGGTGTTCATTGTAACCAATCCTGCGCTGCCATAGGCTTCTTATATATAAGGTCAGTCAGAGGTGCAGATTCCAAGGCATAGTTTGGAATCCAGCTCCGGCAGAAGTTAGTTGTACCCAGGAAGGACATAATTTCCTTCTTGGTAGTGGGTTTTGGTGTTTACAAAATTGCTATTTTTCTGTCCTCATCTAAAGTTCTACTTTCCTTGGATATTACATATCCTAGATATTTGACCTGTTTTTTCCAAAGCTGCAGTTTATTTTTATTTACCTTATGTCCTTCAGCGGCTAAAAATCGTAGAAGTGCTATGGTATCTTCTTTACAATCCTGCTGGGTGGGGTCCGCCAGCAAGATGTCATCAACATAAAGTAAAATTTGACTGCCTCTTGATGGGGTGAGTCCCGCCAAGTTGCTTGCCATTTCTTGTGAGAATATCGTTGGACTTTCACAATATCCCTGTGGTAGTCGCGTATATGTATACCTTTTCCCCTGAAATGTAAATGCAAACCAATACTGGCTATCAGGGTGTATCAGTATTGAAAAGAACGCGTTGCTGATTTCTACCACAGAAAAATACTTTTGTTGAGGTTTCAAATCATTCAACAGGGTGTGGGTCTGGCACCGTGGGTGCCCTTGGTATTACCGCATCATTTACGGATTGTAAATCCTGGACCATACGCCATTCTCCATTGGCCTTTTTAACTGGAAATAAGGGTGTGTTACATGGTGAATCAGGAGATTCTACTAGTATCCCTCCTTTAAGTAAGGCTGCTATAACAGGCTTTTTATCCCTGCCTCTGCATCTTTTCTTAAGGGATACTGTCTTTTCTGTGGTCTAAATGCTGACTTTAGCGTGATAGTAACCGGTCCCGCTGTATGAATAAGTCCTACATCTGATTTTCCTGTTGACCAGAGAGTCTCTGGAATGTCTCGTAAGGCATTCTCTTCCTCCTTTATTAGGAGTGTCAATCAGCTGTCCTCGCTAGACTGCAAGTGCACAGCTGGGTTGGTCTGAGTTATCCAATTCAACTTTTGTATTTGTATTCCCTGTTCTGATAGTTCCAGTTCTGTCTGTTTCTCCCATCTCATGACTTTTTCTCCTAGGTCTGCCCATTCTATATTTCTGTTTTTGGTTAAGCTAACATGTGGTAATCGATTAGATTTATAAAGTGCAAAGAACTCCTGGGGCAATGAACAGCTGGCTACACTGTTCCCTTCTGTGTCCCAGTACAGGTTACGCAATACCAATCTGTTTGCATGATTCTTAAATAATTCCTGCTCATATTCTTTATCAGGTCCTGGTGTGTTACAATAATACAGGGTACAGTGCAACAGGTGTTGCTTATCAATGTCAAGGGAGGGGAACTTGCTGATGGCTAGGTTAATTAACTCTTTGGTCACAGTCCCTGGACCAGTCGTAACCAAGTCCTGGCTGTACCAATGAAACATTTCACCTTCCGATTGCACTTCAAAGGTGTTAGTTTGTCGCTGTGCTTCCATACCCTGCATGGTTGGGACTACTGCTATACCAAATAGCTGCATGAGGTCACTGCCCAGGAGGTTTACTGGGCATTTTGCAGAAACAACAATTTTGCTTTTTTGTGTCAATCCTGAAACTGGATCAGTTATTGCAATGTTACGGGAGAGAGGCTCCCGATACAGCTGTCCATTAGCTGCTTTGACCAGAATGTAATCAGGTGACTGTGTTTTCTGGTAGTTTGGAGGGGTGCATCAGGGTTCGTGATGCCCCTGAGTCACACAAAAATTTGACTTCCCTCCATTCTACCAAGAGTGTAACTTCTGATTTCGTGTCCGCTAAATAGAGCTCTAAGCTCAATAAAGCTAGGTCTAATATTTCATCTTCTTCATTGTCACTAACTTCCTGCACTTCCTCTACTCCCTCTGTCACATTCTCATTTGTCCTTTCTTCACTAGCCCCTTCTAGTGATTCCTGACTACCATATAGTCACCTTGTCTTCCATTGTTGCCTTCTTATTTTTCTTGCAATCCCTTGCCAAGTGTCCCTTTTTACCGCATTTAACACATTCTCCCCTTTTCTTTCGCCCTTCAAAGTCCTCTGATTGCTGATCAGATTGTTTGTCTCCCTGTGCGTTTTTCTTGCCCTTTTTCCCGGACTGTACTACATAAACTTCTGCTCTATCTTCTACAGAAAATACTTGAGCTTTCTTTTTCTTTTTGCTATTAAAATGCCTTTCGGCATGCCTAGCATATTCAAGTAATGATTGTAACCTGCTTGTACAATGGTCTACCATGTGTTTTGTAATAAAACTGCTTATAGGCGTGCTACTGTCTTTTAAAAATGCATTCTTTAACTGCTGTTCATATGGGGAATCTTGTGTTTGATCTTCAGGAACCTGCATTCCACAGTGGTTATTAAAACATTCTAACAATCTGGCATAGTACCGGTCAATTGTTTCACCTTCTTGTTGGATGCATTGATTAATGCAAGTCCAGTCTGCCCTAGGTTTCCATTTTTCAGAGATGCGGTCTGTAAGACCTTTTACTTTGGTGTCTAATTCTGCGCTGCTATGTGGGAGGGGTCTTTGTGCAGCGTCACGGGGATTCCATTTGCCACTAATCATGTACCAATCTGGTCCTACAATCTGTCTAACTACTTTTTCTATCTCTTCTCCGTTTAAGTTATAACTCAGCCTCATTCCTTGTAAATCTGCTGAGAATTTTCTAAAATTAACCTTTGGATGGGGAATTCCCTCAGTGGCTTTCCGGTTATCTTCTGGAGTCCAAGGTCTGTGCACTAAAATAGTTGGGTCCTGATTGTTTTGACCTGCCTGAGGATTGGGTACTTCTATAAGTTTTCATATTTCTTCTTCTTCACCTATAGATAGCGAATTCTTAACTATTTGCCATAACTCGATGCCATCTTCTGAATTACCTGCCTTTGTTCGGGACCTGGTCTCGATGGGATCTCTAATTTTAGTCCGTTTTAATTTCACAATATCCCTATCTTCACTGACCACAGGATATAGTGGGGGTGGACTAACCTGTTCACTTGCTTCATATTCTGGTAAGGGAGGCGGAGGTGCTGATGCTATTACTAAGTTATTATCCTCCTTATCTAAAACCATTGCTTTTGAATCTTTGTTCTTTTTTTCCCTATGGTTTACTTCCTCCAGCCACCTGTGTGCCTGAGGAATTCCTAATCGACATTGCTTTTTTACCTGACCTTTGGAATTGTTTTTGAGCTGTTTGATAAGTTTGATAAGCGAGGATTTTTCTAATTTTCCATCAAATTCATATTTATTAACCCATTTTGAATAATATCTAATATTGTCTGCGCGCTGCGACTGCATATATTTTGCGTCTTCCGTTAACGGCGGGTTTTGGGGTCTTTTTGTGCAATTATTACCCATTTTGGTCTACCCTTTGATAGTTACGTAACTTCTCTTAATTTTTAACGTGGTACCACGGATTTTGCTATAGTCTCTTCAGAATGACTGCCTACTTATTCTGTTTCTCCTGATCTATGACAAGACAGTAATCTTTTTTGTCCCTGACTTGTACGAAAAATGCAATCTGACAAAAACAATACACATCTAGTCCTTGATCTAAAACAAAAAACAGAAAAAAGTAGATTCACCTTACCTGAGCCTACGTGATTGATCACCGATTGAGACCCGCGATTGGAGACCCCCTTCAGTCACAGATCAGAAAGTGGCTGGCCTTTTGAATGACAATTCAGTCGGAGCAGACAAAGCATGTAGGCACAAGGTTTGTCTGAATTTACTGGTGATTAGTATGTCATTCTTATACAGTTCTCTTCCTGTCACACACAAAATGTTACTATTCGACTAAGTTAGATTATCTGCTGTTCACTTGTACTGTTCTAATACATGTGTTACATTTTGTCTAGATTCAAGGGTACATTACTATTTATATATTTTTCTAACACACACACATATATATATATATATATATATATATATATATATATATATATATATATATATATACACACACACACACACACACGTATATGTGTGTATATAGAAATAATATTTCAGAGTATCTTAGTGTCTCAGTCTTTTCATGAGCAGCTGTATTAAGACTGTTGGTGTCTCAACCTTTAAAGTGACGAAATGATGACTGGAAGGAAAATGGTCTGCATTGGCACATGCCACCACAGACAATTTAGTATGCAACACATGCAGGAGAGTATTTATAAACTAAACTTTGCCTTTGCATAACGTAAAGGTGTGCAGGCCTAAACTTTTTCCCCCCAATATCTTTATTTCAACATGTAAAATTTATAACAAGAAAAAAAGAACACCAAACCGAATAAAAGAATAGAGGCAAAACTTACTGGGCCAGATTTAGTAAAGCCTACACTATGTACACTATTCCGAGGAACAGACAACACAGACATAATGCACACCTTCTTCTTCCTAATTTTAGTTTTCCTACTGATATTCTTGCAGCTTTAAATACTGACAGGGATTCATAAAGGTTACCACTAAGTGTAGACTATATGCACACTTAGCGTAATCTTTCTGAGTGACTAGAAAGCACAAAAAATGTGGTAAGAATTTTATTGAATATGTATTGTGTACACTTGGATTTATTGAATCCCAGGGACTGACAATAAATACAGACAGAAATCAGTGTTAATAAAATATAAAACTAACGTGAACTATCGACAATTATTTACCTGTAGAAAATGTTATGCACAAAGTATTTTGTAAGTTTAACATAACCTAAAAGAGATTACAGGATAAACATTATATAAAAAATATTAATTAACAGACATTTAAGGATCCCACCCCTTAAGAAAGGAGGACTCTAAATATTTATTGAATGCAACTTTATAAATCCCAGTCTAGGCTTACAAGACTTACTATGGCAAAAAGGTGATCATCCTCATAATCATCACGTTTGTCATTTCATTGCCTCTTCATATTCATTTCATCATAAAGCACAGAAGGGTGAGAGTTAAAGAAGAGTGGAATGTTAGTCATTCTTTGCTCAGGAGGAGAACTGTTAACTGGCAGCCAGCTCATTACTGTCACCAGTCCTCCTGAAAAGCTGCATGTTTTGACAGTACTGACAGGAGGAAAGCCTTTCTCGTTTTAGTATACATGTTCAATAGTGGCAACAGTAAGGAATGCTATTTGTGGAGTAATGTAGACTGTAGCAGTTTGCTGCAGTTTAAGGATTATCAAGAGCTGTTTTTTTTTTGTACTCCTTAACTGAGGAAGGAGAGGCGGTGGCGAAGAGTGTAGAAATGAGACCGGATGGCTTTTGCATTTTGGTACCACCAGGCAGCAAATTGTGGACTTTTTTTTTTTTTGGGGTGCTCCAGATTGGAGAGTGGCTCCAGGTGTTAGAGCCAGTTTTACCTCTGGCTAATGGTGTCATAAATTCCATTTGTGTACAAATTCAACATGGTGCATGTCAGCTGTTTTCCTTGACCATGGTTAAATTTCACAAAAATCAGTTTGAAAAGATGTTTTGCTAAACTTTTTTCCCTTCAGCTTTCTTGGTATTTTTGTACAGCTCTATGGGACTAGTAGCACGGTTTCTGCTGTAAAAATATTCTCTTACTACTTATTGGTGCGATACCCCGCGAGGCTTAATATTTGCAGTAGACAGGCTTACATTTCCACCATTTGAGTCTGTCATCTGAATGGCATTGAAGTTTGTTTCTCAGAAAACATTATTTGGTGCCATCACTTGTGTACAATGCATGCAGGATCATCAGGCCATTTTTATTAGGTTTTTTTTTTTTTTTTTTATATACAAGGATGTGTTGTATTTTAGTATAAATCCAAGTTTCTTAAAGGATGTGGTTTTGGACTTGACAAATAACAACTCTGTTAACATCTGTATTTCCTGTTAGTGAAGGAAACCATGGAAGAGGGCTTTTCAACACACTAGGGTGCACATCATCAGCTGGGTGCATGGGTTTATGAAGATGCACTGATTGTTTCCTTTGCTTCAGGAAGGGAAGGGCTTAGACTTGTCAGGCATACATTTTTTTAGATGGATTCTCATCTGCATCACATTTTTCCTTTCAGTAGGCAGAGACCATCCATTGAAAAATATTTGAGCAAAGCCCAGTGTACTAAAGGAGTGGTTGCCTCCCCTGCTTGCTTTAAGTATGTTCCTTTTGCAGTAATTTCTGCAATAATGTTTTTCTTTGCCTGTATTCACCAAGCATTGTTTTCTCAAAATAGCTGTGGAAGTCAGCCACTTAGTGTTTTCTCCAGGACTCTACCATCTGACCTCTCGTCTGGGGTGTTAGTCGGGCTCCTTCCACCCTGATTGTACTTTCTGGGATTCATCCCAACCAGGGACCTGTTAAGGACAATTCTTTGCATTAAATAAAGTAGATGTAATTTTACTATTGATCCACAAGAGGTTCGTCTTTGATGGGTCAGGATTACCGTCTCACAATCCTACTGCAGATTGCTGGTAGTCCGTATCTGCTGCTGGCGATCCTTGTTGGTAGTTCTTTCAGTATCTGCTATTGGAAATCCTTGTTGGCTGAGCACGAGCATTATTGTATCACCTGCTTTATGGCGTGGCGTCAGATTTTATGTCTTAAATGTTGATTTACAGGAGGGTATTACTAGTGGCAAGGGTATGAACTGGTAGGCTCTGACTATGATTAAGTAGTCAGAAATTCACATCATTGCATGCACTAATATAGTGTGCTCATATTCCTGAATGCAGGATGTTGCTGAAAATAAATGCCAAATTCTGATTGGTGGAGGAAGTATTGCCTAAACTAAGGACCCATTGTGGCCAAACCTCTCATGCATCAACTGCTAAGGTAAGAACTTACATGTTATTTATGACACATTTACTTTCTGAAAATTTCAATATACAAATAAAGCTTTACACTTTAGAATCTAAACACCTCAGTAGAAGATTACCATAACAGGCTGTGGTAAATAGTAGGATTATAGGGTGTGACGGTTTTAAGTACACCCAGCAGCTAATACTCTTCAATATTTTGCAGGTGTTTATCTCAACGATGGCAGAGAGGAGGGAATGCCTCAAACTCCTCCACTGTCCTTTCCTTGCTAGGAGTTCCATGCTCTTTCATGGGTTCCCTGGCACCCAGCCGAGTAGCAGAGTAAGTAGAAAGGACTGCCATTTAACATTGCTGCTAATATTTGCAAACTATCTGGTATGAACTGGTGCTTTCAAATCTGACCCCTCTCAATATTGTTTTCTGACGAATATGAAAACAGAACAATATATAGTTGCCTTGTCCTCTGTTATAAACAATATGGATGTTTTTCTGCTAGCTTACATAAAGCTTCTCCATTCAAGTTATTGTGGTTAAGCAATATAATTATAACCCCTTGAACTAATATGCATAGTTTTCATGGCAAGAGATTTAATGCCACATATTTAAATTGAATGCATGTTACCAGTAGAATTTAGTGGGGTTAACAAGTGTGGCCACATGATCAAACCCATTTATCTCCCAGTTACCTGTAGCATGATCTGAAGGGAAAACAAGTATATAAATATAAACTGGAAAGTCATCATTACAGATACCAGTTATACAGTTACAATTTTAGGAAGGTCTCCATAGACAGCACTGTCAGTAAAACCTGGAGAAACAAATAGGCTCCTTTAGATGCTGAAGCTGATTCGTTATCTTTTTGCCCCAGGCTTCAACTTGTAACATTTTATAAGACATGAACCAGGCATGTAATTAATTTTGACTTCAACAGGGTAACACTTTTTTCATGTTTACAAAAAGCAGTAGTAAGAGAGACTTTGTTCTCGTGTAAAGTAATGAAATGAAAAAAAAAATGTAACCCTCATCATACCTTGGGTGAAATTGTGAGCAAATGTTCTTAAAAACACTCTTTGATATGGACTGTATAAACGTCTGGTCAAACTGACGGCACATACTGCCGGCTTGAGGGATTTTTGGAGCAGTGTAAACTTGGCCATCAGGTCCTTTCCCAGAACACTAGTGTTCCACTAGCAGCATTTAAGTATTGCTGTGTATTACATTTCTGTATAACTCTTTAAATTTGAAACTAAGTAAATAGCACTCCAGATACCACAACTAAAAATAAATATGTAGCAGGCTATATTCCCACATTTTTAATTTTATGTAAATGAGCTTAGAATTAATTAACTTATGATGGTGGTGTATAGTATGAAGATACCGTTTTTAGTAAGCCTGTTTGCTCACCTAAGTGAATTAAAAGATGTCCAATACTTAAAACATTTTTTTCAAATTTTCATGCATGTGGAACCAATTCTTGTTTGGATTTCTTGGAATAGTCATGCAGTCTTACTTTTGGCATGATTTTCTGTGGGAAGAGTAGAGTAGGCAATTTATCAAAATTAGTTTAACTGTGCATAGGATTATATCAGAAGAAAGCTTTTTTTTTAAATCACTGAACAAAGGCTTTAATTTTCTACAGTTAAATCACCATGACAGATACAGAGTCTGTGCATATATGTCACCACTTGCTGCCCAAAACCCTTACATTACCAAAAAAGTAGTATAATAGACTTGTGCACATGAAATCTCTTGCCAGTCAGCATTAACGTAACACTTCAGCCAATGGAATACTGTAATTTTAGCTTGCCTGACTTTGTGTATTTGGCCAAACTGGTCCTGGCCTTTAAAATAAGGAACTATTTAAGAAGTTACAGTGCAAGTGAATGAGATTGGAATAAAACTGCCCAGGTAATAGCCAGTGAGCCACTAAACCTTGCCACCTTAACAGAGCTTTCTGTGCTCCTAGTGATCCTGGGAAGGGTCAGTTTGCCCACTACCTCTTTCCCTGCCTCTCCTTTCCAGTATTTTGCTTTTGCTAAATGCTTCAACGTGGCAGAAAAAGTGAATATAACGTGCTGGACTGGGTAGTTACTGATATGTTTCGCTGTTACAATACCAGAGGCGCATTAATGAGTCCCAGTTGCAGAAATGTCTTACAAGGTAGGCTTGTGTAAGGACCAACTACTTATAGAAGTGTTTACTTATAAATAGTTGGATATTTGTGAGCCCCAGTTCAAACCAAGCCTGCTGTTTTATGGTGTCACTGTAAAATGGGACTGGAACTGGAAATGTTCTACAACTTAAGGTGGGGGGAGGGTATATGCAGCTTGCCCGACTTTTATTAATTTTACATAGCATTTGTTGGGAGGTGAAATGTAATTTGAATTGTAGAAGGTACTGACATGTAATATTGTCTATGTGTCTTTGTGTGAAGCAGTAGCAGTGGGCATTGTTAGATGAAATTGATCACAGCAAGTGGCTGGTAACCTATAGAAACTTTTTTAGTACTAAATTGGGATTGTATCAGGTAGCTGAATTAATTAAAAATTAGAAATGTTTTGACATATGTAGAACACTACAGATAATCTGTTTCTCCATACTTAGTTTAGCAATGCATTGCTAAACTAAGTATACGGATTTCCTATTCTCCAAGACAAGAAATTGTAAACAAAAATTATTTAGTGATGAAAATATGAGTTTGAATTATGAGCAACGTTATTATTGCTGGTATGCCTTTTGCATTGAAATATGGGGTTTGGGTGAAGTAGAGTGTGGTAACATTAGATCCAGTCTTATGCTTCCATTACTTATGTCATCTGTGGGGGTAGATAATAAGCTTCAAAGGAATAATATGAAAAATTTACTGAAAACAAACTACAGTGAACTCTGTGAAGGATTTTATGTGGAGAACAAAGGTTTATGGCACTTTTCACTAGGAAGCAGTGGAGTGCAGCGTGAACAGTAAAGATTGCACAGTAATGAGATGTGTATTTGTCTCTCCATTCTGTTTTATTTATGAGCTGTTGGAGATTTAAGTCCCTAGTTATGGTGTTAGTGAAGCTGGTTGAGTTGCAAAGATACAGATCATCAAGGACAACTGTGCCTTTAATGGCATGGAATGCAAGGCATAGATCAGCCCACTACATCCTATAAAATGGTTAAAGAAATAGCCCTTCATGCCTTTCTTGGTGGCTCAGAGATTTTAAGTCAACAGTCTTCTTGGTTAGGAACCTTTGGGACCTTCCCAGTTGCTTAATATGCCCTTAAACTATATATCCAGAAAGAGGAGATGTACTCAATAACTGGTGTAATTAGGGCTGCATACACAGGGATTATAACTTCTTTTGACTTGGATGAGATGTCTTTAGATACTAGTTGTGGTACACAGAAGGATTTTCTGGCTACTGCTGTTGAAACCTGGTTAGTAATTCTCCTTCGACTACCATACAAGATCCCTGATTATATCATTCTAGAGTGAGGTATTAGTTATGCTCTACATTGAAGGAGAGTCGTGTACCAAATGTGATAATACTACACATTGTTGCTTTTAGTTTTAGCCCTTTTTCCTTAGCTGACTTGTATACAAGGGTATGTTCTTGTTGTAATCAATGAATATCATTGGGAGATCCGACAGTAATGCCCAGCTTGCAGTCATCTGCAAACTTAATTAACTAAATGTATTGAGATATAGTCACAATATTGGAGAAACAAATGCCAAAAAGGAGGGATCCCTGTTCTCTTCTCTGAGACACATCACAGTTTACACTCATATTTTCTGAGGTGGCACCTTCCACTTAGCTATGTGGATTTCACCTTTCATCCAGTTGGCTATCAACCTTACCACTTAGGCTCAACTGGGGCATTTAGCTTATTAGTGATACCAGCAGATGTTGGAAAAGATCCAAATTAGCTGTGTGAACAGAATAACCGTATACAGATATATGATATTTTCAAAGAAGCTGAGTAGGCAGGATTGCCCTTTGACAAAGTCAAATTGATATGGATCTGGCACAGTAAGGTTTTTGATATCTTAAATTATGAGGTCAGATATGATGTGTTCCATGGCTTTGCAAAGCAGACTAGTCTAATGGGTCTGTGGTTTCAAAGGTCTATGGAAGGGTTACCCATGTCTTGGGCCATTACCACTGTAGTACACCATATTTTAAGGGCAACTCGTACCCAGGCTCAGGTTAACCAATTTAAGGAATGTTTCTACAAGGGTGCATTTGGCACTATTTTTTAGGCATCTTGGTAAATTATCGAGTCACAAGGAAGTATCATTTTTGTTTTTAGGAAGCACCTTCAGTATGTGCTACTTTGTAATATTTGAAGGTTTAAGGGAGTAAACCTTGCACTAAGTGTCACCAAAGAAATGGCTGAAGGCAAAATGGTATACACCACACACCTCAACCTGGTCAAAGCTTTTGCCCTATTTCCCCGCCAAGGCATATTAAAATATTTAAATAAACCAAGAATAAACCACTTTGTCACCTGCTGGATTATCAGTTGGCTGACAGGATACAGGTAATAGTTACTTCTACAAAGACACCAATCATCAGTGAAGTCCCACAGGGTTCTGGGACCTCTCATGTTTGGCATATATTTTTCTGAAGTAAAAGTCAATACCAAAGGGGTCTGGCTTGCAGATCAGCAAGTTAAATGGCATCAGAAGTGCTCTATCTAGGGATCTAAACCTCTGCTGAAACTTCAAGAGAATACTTTGGGGGGGGGGGGGTGCAGATATATTTCGCAGAGAATACCACTGGTATAGAACAGACTTCCTGTTTATCCCTGTCCATTTTCAAGTGCAGCTTAGGTCCATGGATGAGAAACGGAACGTTTACCCCAGTCCCCTGTACTACTAATGGATAGATGCAGCTTCTAAATGTTTTATCCCATATATGGGTCCCCTCAGATTATCTTTAGGATCCCAGTTGTTTTCATTAGGCGTAACATATAATTACTGACCATGATATGGATAAGGCCAATCTATAACCAAATGGGATAGGTTATTTCGATTGCAAAAAGGGAAGTTGGCTAGTCTTAAAATGGCCTGGAACAGTAGCTAGCCTAGTCCTTACCTATGAACCTATAAACCTATGTTATTTGTTGTACTCTGCTATATGGAATGCAGTTCATAGCTTCTTCTTTAAAGTACTTCTGGAGATGGTCTAGCCATTTTGGTCTTCCTAACTGTAGGGAGATTGATCAAGTAGCTCCATGATTCCTAATGAAAAACTAGTTTCTGCCATATTGATTGTAGTAATGTGTTATCTGCCACATCTGTTTCTAAAGTTGTAGAACATTTCCTGAGAGTCCAGCTTTAGTTAAGGTCCAGTATATGGAAAAACCAGCACAAGCTTGCGTGTAATAACTATGGTGTGTTCTTATTCTAATTTGGGTGTCAACAAGCCTGGATTATTTTGTCTGTCACATTAGCATTGTTAACTGTTTCATTATGCATGCTGATATTTCTTGTTGGTTTTGGCTGTTGTAAACTCTGCACCTCAACAAACGCAAGCAATTTTAGATAGCAATAAGAATGAGGTATTGCTTAGATAGCAGTGAGGTATAGCTATCTGTGGAAGAAATTTACCACTTTACCAGACCTGTATTCTCCCATTAGAATAGCTACTTGCAGGGCTTGAAGTTGTGTTTTTTTTTTTTTCATTTACGATTTAAGAAACCAATATCTTCACATCACCTTTAGAAACTACAAAGTATAATTGTGTAATAGTTTTCATGTCTTACTTCTCTCCCAGCTACAAAACCGTGCATACCTTTGTGCATTTGTATGACTCCAAAAGAGACTTGCCACAGAACTAGTAACTTATATAAATGAGTAGGGCTACTCCAGGTGGTAGCAAGGAATATTTGATTTAGTGATCCACCACCCACATTAAATATTTGGTATGAAAGTTAGCTCACTTGCAAGGTCCATTTTGTGTTTTTATACAAGGGCACTTTAGATAGGGTGCAAATTCTAAGACAGTATAACCTATGTTGTGTTGCATCTTTAGTACCAATCTGTACTTGATGGCACGTTCCTGGTCTTCATCACCTTTTCCTGTTTGCATTAGCAGAATTCCCAAGAGGGTCATGGCATGCCTCTGGCTGTCCCTTAAGATGGTATCCTGTCTTACAACTCTCACATTATGCTCTTCTAATATTTAGTAAGAAAGCATATTCATGCATGTATAAGAGAGATGCCTTAGCCACATTTTCCCAATGGAAGCTGATGCAGTTTTTTTTTTACAGCACCTGCATAAGGAGCAGGCAGCTTTTTGCATCATTTTCCCATGTTGGCAACATTATCTGAAGTTGCTTTGATAACTTTGAAGAAGTTAGTTTCACCTTTTTTCACAACTAAAGACCACTGAGTTTGGGGTAACTTGTAGCCACTCTTATCTTGGTGTCTCCAGCATGAATAACTGTAGACTCCAGTCTAAGATTGCTGACTTTGGCGGGGGGGTGGGGGGGTCTGCCTCTTTGAGTCCTGATAATGAGACTCACTGAAGATGGTGTTGGAGCCAGTAGTGTATCAGAAGTTCATTGGTCTGTTCACTCCCATCTCCCAGTCATAGTCACCTACAGTAATGGCTTAAGAAAACAATGCGTCACAGAGCTTAAAGTTGGTGTATTTCATTTATAGTTTTAGGGCTAAATAAAAGAAACATTTTCATGCTTATGGTTGTATTTATTGCCAAATGATGGCAGATGTAGTACTTTTGATTGGAATAAGATGAAACAGTTACTTTGTTGAGCTTAAGTGCTGGTTGTAGTCAGTGCCATGCAGCCTGATCTGTCACCATGTAAAACCTGTTTACCTTTTTTGGATGCCTCGTATTCCACAGTTTTATTTTAGATGACCTGCAGCGGTACAACATTGAAATAAATCACACCATTCTTCACCCAGGATGTGATTTCCCAGCTTCCATTGTCATCAGCAATGTATCAAATGGATCACGAACAATCCTGCACATGAACAGGTTTGTAAAGGGTTAATAATCCTATGTACATAAGTTAAGTATGAAAGGAACAAATTCACTGTCAAAGGTTTGTGTCTTCAGGGCTCCCTTGTTTCCCAAGGTGTTTTAAGTGATCTTTCTAGTATGCTACTGATAAGGTGCACCATCTATAACATACACATCAGTCAACAGACAGTAGTTTAACTTAGCATTTGCTCCTGGCTGTGCAGATTGTCTTAGCATGACCGTACAGTATGAGAATGACAACTTGCACAAGATTTCCTCCCAAGCTTTTATTGTTTAAACTTGTACCACAACAGGAAAACACAAATCATTATTTGTATTAAATACTTGTCTATAAGTCTTAATAAGGGAATACTGTATACAGTGGTATTTGTGTTACAGTAATCTTGATTTCTTAGAAAAAAATGACTGAATTCAGTAATTAAATTTGTCATTTTCAAAACTGTCCACATCATGGCTATCACTGTAGTTTAACCAGCACTAATTTTGTGCCTGTGAGATTGAATTTCATCACACAAATTTTGCTTTCATCCCTCCCCCCTTTGTTTACCACTTGTCATTTTCTCTTTGTACAGTTACTGAAATGTAGTATTGAAAATAACGTTCTCTTTTTAAGTGAACACTAAAGGTGTCGTGATAAAAAGAACTGCAAGTGAATGTACATAATCCACTTAGGAAATGCCACCTGAGGCAAAACCAGCACTCATAGTTTACTTGAGTGTGTGCATCTGAGGCTTTCTTCCTCTCATTCTTAAAATTCCTTGTCTAGGAAATATTCAGTTTGATTCTGGGTGGAATGTACTGCAGCCCCTGCAGAATCTTCACAGTTTCAGAATTGAATATTTATCAGACATCTATGCATGTAGTCTTGGATAATGTACTACAGCACAGAGTAGGCTGTCATGTATATTAACCAAGCAATATAGTAAAACATAAAATCTCACCATGGTATAACCAGCTTGAGGGCAGAATAGTTTAATACAACTTTAAAACATAATCATCTTGTGTTATATTCTGGCTATGACTTCTCTTATTATTCAGTTAATAATAACTGCCACTGTTTTTAGCTCCATTCAGTTAATTTGGTAACGTGTCCAACAGCATCTAAATTACAGGTTATGCATGTACCTAGACTCACACTAGTTACTTCAGTCTTTCATTCAGGGCTAATATGGTACTAAAATGCACTTAAGCCTATATTTCAAGTCGCTTGCTGATATACAGTTCTTTCATTACTCTGTACTGAGCTCTCCATTCTCTGTCACTTCATAGCTTAGCAGGTATTGCATGTAAGCTTAAACATTTTTAAACATCATGCCTTCCCTTCCCTATAATATGATGGCTGTACATGTTACCCTTTCCATGTTTAAAATATTCTTCCCTTAAACCATTAGCTAGTGAGCATTTTCAGAAGGATTGTCCCCAGAGTACTAGCTGGTTTTGTTTATTTTTGCTCTTTGTATATAAAACAATTGCATCTGTGAAAAGGTGCAACATTTTCATGAAAATTTCAGGAAAAGTTACTAGCATAAATATGAACAAAATAGTCTTGTATTGGACCCCAGTCTTAAGACTAGTAGTTATATCTTAAAGTTTAATGAACATATAATCAATGTTTTTATAATTATTATGCCTCAGCATATGTTGTTGTTGTGTCTTTCGGCTTTTCCTGGTTAGGGGTCGCCACAGCAGAACTCCAGTCCACTAATGATTGGCAGTAGATTTCTACGTGCCGAGTTGCCGGCCCTGACGCACAACCTTCAACAAAGGTACGCCCATTCACGCATGTCTCCACACAGAAGACACTCTAACTGAGAATCGAACCGGACGTCTTACTGTGAGGCGACAACGCTACCGCAGCACTACCACCGCAGTCAATATAAAGTTAATAAATATCCCTTTTTAAACCTACTCTTCATAGACTGAAATCGCAACATTACCTATTTATATTTTATTTTATTATTTTGTACAAAATTTGAAAACACAGAAAAGCAAACCATGACTTTAACATTTTTTATAACCCATATACAAAAATGCCTTTTGTCTACATTTTCACAGCATTCATTTCAGCCATCTATTTTGAATATTGTTTTAATATTTCTATATTTGTATTATTTTTTCCATCATTATAGTTAGTATTAGCTTTATTGGTTTTCATTTAATGGTAGATTTTTGGCTCATAGTAGTAATGTTAAGCAAGTCTAAAAAAGGGTATAATTTTTCCTAACCTTTTTTAATAATTTTATGATTGATAAAGTTGGCAGGTTTTTACCTTGTAGACACAAACGGTATGCAGTTAGCCCGTGTACTAATCTACGAACGTAATATACACCAAAAAGGGATGCAAGATCTAGGTATAGATTCTGATACTGGGGCATTAAACGGAGCTAAACACTTGGTTAATATTTAAATTATCAGAATAGTATTTGTATTTTACTCAAGTTCTCATGGCATCACAACTGTAGAAAATCTGTTGCTAGTCATCTTTAGTTAGTGAGATAAATCCTTTTTACACACCAGTTCTAGTGTATGTGGACTTAAAAGCACTTTGTAAAAAAATACCCCTGGTTCTTTTCATTCACCCCCCCCCCTTTCAATTATTAGTTCATGCTTCTTCATAACTGCCCATATTGCCTCTCCACACCACTTGCAGATCTCTACTGGATATCCATCATTCACCCCACCCCCACCTTTCTGTCTGTCATTGCTATCACTGTCTCGTTGATGATGTCCATCACGATTTTTGCATTCTGTTTCTCTGATGCTCTTCTCTGTTAGTGACTTCCCAATGAACTTCATTTTCCTTCTCCTGGTATATTTATTGGTAGTATTCCCTGAAGGCTTCTCTAATGCTGCTGTCCAGCTGTGTGATCTCTCCCTGGTACCTTTGTCACCTTTTCCTCTGTTGCAATTCTTTGCTAGGTATTTCTACTGTTCTTCCCCAGTTATCCACCAGTAGCCCTTCCAATACAACTTCCACTGCAGTTGTCACTTTTCCTTCACATTCAGTTTGTATTACTGCTTCCCTGTCCTTAGTGCTTCTCTACCTGTACCATGTTTCCACATCCCCTTTGTGTACATCATGCTCCGTTACCTTCCTGTTTTATCTCCTTCTCATTTTGTTTTCTTTCCACTTATCCTCTCTCATGATTTTTCCCTACCTTTTACTTTGATTCCATTCCATCAATATTTCCCATTGCCTGTCTTGTCTGTAGTGTTCTCCTCTATCAGCTTTTGTAATTGTTGCTTCCTTTCCTGATCTTTCTGTTTGTAGCTCACCCATTTCACCCCAACCCCTCCCCTTGTCCCCTCTGTGCCCTCATTGTCATTGCTATTACTGCATTGTCCAATATGCATGTCTGCTGTACTTCAACCTCCTCCACTGTTTTTAGAGTTTCCTCTTTCACTGGTATCCTGTCCAGTCTACTGGCTTCAGTCAAGCAGTTTCTGGTAAATGTGTACTCCCTGTCTTTTCAGGGTGTCTTTCCCTCCATATATCCTTCCACTCTCCTTCTATCATGTTCCTTTGTAAGTTGCTTTTCATATTAATATTGTATTCTCTTTTGCCAAAGAGTTTCTTTCTTTAGGTCTAGTATGACATTGAAGCTTTCTACAATCATTCCCTCTCCATCCCTATTTATCTTATTCTATTCTTCAAATAACATACTGCAAAAGTTCTCTGTATCCTTGTTTGAGATATACAGTTTCTCCATTATCCATCTCCTTTCAGCAGTTTTCCTTACCAAGTGATCCATCTCCCCTCCACACTTTTCTGCGCTCTTTCAGTCACAACATGTAATCCTTTCTGAAAAAGGTGGTCACTTCTCCTCTCTTGCCCTCCCTTTTTATCGTTTGTTTCACCCTTGTGGTACTCTGGGCTCATGATCTTCTCTCCCTCTGTCCTTTACTTTGTTTGGTCTCCAGGAGCATACTACTTTGTTCTGTATGTTTTTTCCTTTTGATCAGCTGTGAAGCTTCCCTATGTTCCACATTACCACTTTGTCTGCATTTGTTCTTTTCTGTTTTGTTTGGTTTTGCACCTTCCTCCTTGGCCCTGATCATTGCTTTTGAACAACTCTCCTTTCTTAGGTTTCCACTTCTGTCCTTTGGCCTTTGCCTACATTCGGCCCCCATCACTCCCTCCCCACATAGTTAGATTAGTCTCCCTACAACCTGCAGTTTGAGAGCTTCTGGACTTGGATTATTCACTTTGTCCTTTTTTTTTCCAGTTCTGTTTTGGCTGTGTTCTTGCTTTCACTTCTCTGTCTCTTACCTGTTTGCTGTCATTGTCTCCTACCTGTTTGTTCTCATTTCTCTTTTCACTTTCCTGTAGTCGCTATGTGTTTCCTTTGCATTTGATCTTACTTTTGTAACTGTTTAATGCATTCTACTGCACTCTGCTGTAATACAGTGCAGTCAAACCCAAGACCGGTGCCCATAATTATTACTTTTTCCAATTCGCTTCTTTTACATTCAGGTTTACAACAACACTTTAGCCCATTGTTTCAAAGAGAATGCTTAATGTTATATGAAAATACAAACATTATAAACTACGATGCATCATAGGCTGAGAACAATGTAATAGCAATTTGTCTGTTTGTACCCCTTCCCTTTACAAAGTTCATTTCTGTTACTGCAGAGCACAGTACATTAAAAAATCTTACTTTGAATAGTGCCCCATGATCTCAGATCCCAGTAGTCCTTTTCAGGCTCATTCACTGCCCTTTTGCCCTGTTACTTCCATCTCTTACTACTTTTGACATTCAGTCATGACCTGTTGCCATCAAACAATGACACTACTGAGTACATACATTCATGTTTTTCTGTTGCACTACCTCTCATTTCTTCTGTCACCTGTCCTTGTATGACTGGGTTGTCCAGCTTGTAATGGCTTCCCTTCTTTTGTCTTCCTTCTTTGGTTCGATTTCCATGTCATTGTTCCATTCTGCTTTTCTTCCCTACTGTTTTGAACACTCGAGCCTACTCAGATTTTCTGGGATCCAGCATTGGGAGTCTGAATCCCCTGAGGTTTCAGTTACAGTGCCTCCTCTTTAACAGTATGTTCTTCATGTACTGTTTCTTGTATCTGTATCCTTGCCTTTCATGCAGTAGCTATCACACTTTCCTCTTCTGTATGATTTCTGCATCAGCCAGCTTTTTTTCTTCTTACTGTAGCTTTTTTTTTTTTTTGTAAAACTCTTCTATTTACCGTTTCCATGTCATATGATATATGAAGGATCTTGTTTCCCCTACTTATCTTGGCAGCATGACGCTGTGCCTTTGTCTACTTCCTGTTTAGATGTTCTTCATGTTTCACTGTTGCAGTCATCACATTTGGGTTATCTCCCTGCAGGTATCCCTCAGCCGGCCTGAATACCAGAGTCTTGGGATCTCTGCGTCGGATGCTGTCGCTTCTTCCATGACGTCAGGTCATCAGGGGTATAAAACATGCAGCCGATGACATTGCATCAGTCTTTCTTGCTGTGTGATGCCTGAAGCAGAAGCAGTTCGCAAGTGCCGGTCGGACGCTTCCTGAAATTTTTGTTTTCAGAGTTTCAGACCTGAAGTCTTCTAAAAAATAAGTACCCCGTTGGGGATCCTTTTTTCTTGCTATAACCGATGTCAGAAAAATTAATAATTGTCTTGCCTGTGGAAAGCAAATACCTCAGAGATTTTCATTCTTACTGCATCATCTGTTTAAGCCCAGACCACGACGTTCCTCGCTGTCGGTTTTGTGCCTTGTTCAACGCCTGAACTATTTGTCGTCGGGCTATTTTTGTTGCTAAATTCTTTCACTGTCGATTTCCGTATTCCGAAATGGCTTCGATAAGCCATCCGACTACCATTCTTCTGAAAAAACATAAGGATAAAGACAGAGACAGACCGCATAGGTCCAAAACTGCCAAAGACGCTACCGTTAAGCTAGTCGCCAGTCCCCCGGTACTCAGGTGCGTTCGCAGCCCCTGATACCCGCTTCTACAGATTCGCAGGCCTCTACTGAGACCCATTCGGAGTCCAGTATGCAGCGAGATGCTTCCTCGACTATGGAACCTGCTGATGTCTCTACCTTGGATGGGTCCGGAGCCGCTGTGCAGGTACCACCTTCTGAGGGTGTATTCAGGCCTTCTGATTTTCATATTAAACAGACGACTTTGTTTCAAACCAAAAATACAGAATTTCTCAGGCCTAGGGTTCACACTACGCCTAGGAAACCAAGGACCAAAGCCCATTCGCAGGCCCATATGCCACAAAAACAAATGCTTAGAATGGCAGAAGACCTTGTCACTTTAATTAGGAGAAGTCAGCCTTCCCACTCAAAAAGACCAAGAACTGAATTTCCTTCTGATTCTTCAGATCGGGAATCTGATAACTCTGAATCTTCTGATTACCAGGACATACCCTTATCTACCTATGAGGATTTTGATGCAGAGGATTCCATTCCATCTGCTTCCCCACCAGAAGATTTTTCTTTTGGTGAAACCCTGCATACCCTTAGGGAGCATTTCCACTGGGAGAGCCAGGACTACTCACAGTCCAAAAAGAGACTCGGGGAATTTTTAAACTTGCCTCAACACAGGCCTCTAGCTATCCCTCCTGTTCTGGAAATTGTAGACAATGTCTTCTTGGAATCCAGCCTTACCCCTGATACTTTGCCTCCAGCTCCTACAAAATGTGACAGGTACTATAGAGTACCTGACTCACACAAATTCCTCTTTAAAAATCCTACTGCGGATCCAGAGACTATTTCCCAGGGACCTAAAGGCATTAAGGCTACAACAGCCAAAAACCCTACCCCTTCAGACAGGGACTCTAGGGCTTTAGACAGATGGGGTAAGAAGGTATACACCTCTGCTACTCTTGCCATCAGGGCTTTAAATTGCCAGTTTCATATGTTAAAATAGCAGCATGTTATGGAACTAATTAAACAGAAAATGATGATTCCTAATTGCGCAGAACATAAAGATTTACAAAAGTTAATGCATTCTGCTAACCAAGTTGGTAAACATACTTTGCAGTGTGGTTTTGATGCCTTAGAAGTATCTTGCAGGGCTGATGTCACACTTGGCTTAAGGAACATGTCAAAGCAAAATTAGTAGATGCACCATTAAACCAAGAGAGTCTATTTGGCAGTAAAGCAGAAAAAGTCCTCAAAAGGTTGGAGGAAAAAGCTAAATCTATGCAAACTGTTAGATTTCTTACAAGTACAGCCACCTAGATTCAGTAGGCATTGGCCTTCAAAAAACTTGTCTTTTCCAGTCCCTGCCAGACCTTCACAGTCCAAATCCAGGGACAGCAGACCACCAAGACTACAGTCTCAGGGTGTGCACAGATCTAAGCAATGGAGTGCTCCCACCTCCAAAACAGGGAGTAGTAAGCTGCCATCCTATGGTAAAATCTCACAATGACTTATCCTTAACTCTTGCAAGCCTTGCCTAAGTACTTGCACCTTTAGGAGGGAAACTTACCGTGCATGCCAAAAACTGGGAGTACATTACCCAGGACACATGGGTCTTAAACATTGTTTCCCAGGATACAGATTCCACTTCCACTCACTCCCATCCCCAAGTGGATGGCCAGACCTCCCCCTAAACCAGTGGGCAGAGGCCCAGAAGCAAGTATTTTCTCTTCTCAGTATCAAGGCTATTCAACCTGTCCCAGCAGAACAAAGGGGACAAGGCTTTTATTCCAAACTGTTTCTCGTACCCAGAAAAGAAAAGTCATGGCGACCTATCCTGGATCTGTCTGTTCTCAATACCTTTGTGGTGGTTCCAAAATTCAAAATGATTACTCTCCAACAGCTGCTCCCTATGCTAACCAAGGACTCCTGGCTAGCAACCCTAGACTTAAAAGAAGCTTATATACACATCCCTATAAGGAAGTCTTGCAGAAAATACCTACATTTCAGAGCAGGCTTTATGCACCATCAGTTCTCTGCACTTCCCTTTCGCTTATCTACTGCACCCAGGGTATTCATAAAATGCCTATCTCCAGCCATTGCATATTGCAGGCAGAGAACAATTCAAATTTACCCATACTTGGACGATTGCCTGATTCAGGTGGACAGTCAGGAATTGCTACTTCAGCACCTGACATTTGGTAGAGAGACTTCTAACTTCTCTGGGGTATACCATCAACTAAAAGAAATCACATTTGGTACCCAGCCAACAGATTGTATTCCTGGGAGCAAGCTTGAACACAACTTCCCAGATGGCATTCCTCACTACAGAAAAACAAATTTCTTTGACAGACTTCTTCAATCTACTGGCCACCAGAACCCGGCTATCTACAAGAAAAATACTGCAAGCCCAAGGGTTCATGACTTCTTGCATTCTACTAATTCCAAATGCAAGACTGCATATGAGGAAACTTCAATGGTACTTAAAAAGTGTCTGGTGTCAACATTCTCAGGATCTGGAAACAACGATTCCTATCATTCCTTGCCCAAGGACAGAGTTCCTTTGGTGGGCAGAGGCCTGCTACCACAACAAGGGACTCCCTTTCTCTCAACCCCCTGTCACCCAAACCCTAACAACAGACGCATCAGACTATGCATGGGGGGGCTCACATGGCAGGACAATGCATTCACGGCAAATGAAGCCCAAAGCGAATGCACCTGCATATCAGTTAAAAAGAAATGTTAGCTGTACAGAATGCTCTGACAGCCTTCAAAGGCCTTATTCTTCCAGGACAACTTTTGGTAAAGACAGACAACACCACAGTTATGTGGTCCATAAACAAGCAGGGGGGAACCCATTCCTACCCACTCTGCAGATTAGCCATGGCTCTGTGGAACACAGCCTTGAGCAACCAAGTGCACCTGCAAGCTCAGTTCCTGCCAGGCAAACTAAATTAATTGGCAGACGACTTAAGCAGAAATCTCATGGACCCACACGAGTGGAAACTGGAACCCAAAATATTCAAGCTTTTGAGGGACAGGTGGGGAGCACCAGAGGTGGACCTCTTTGCTTCCCCTCAGAACTGTTAGTTGAACAAATATTGCATCCGAACTCCCCACAGCCAAGCTTGGAAAGTGGATGCCCTGGCCTTTACCTGGGAAGGCCTCTAAATCTATGCCTTCCCCCTCTGCCCCTCCTCTTGAAGGTTGTACTAAAGATCAAACAGGACAAGCCAAAGACCATCCTGATTGCACCAGACTGGCCACGCCAGCATTGGTACCCTCTTTTGTGTAGTCTGGCAGTAATGCCACCATGGCACCTGCCTCAGACCCCTTCCCTGCTATCCCAGCAGGAGGACCAGATTTTACACCCTCAGCTCCAGACCCTAAACCTAGCAGCCTGGCTCATCCCCTGAATTCATCTCCAGCAACCCTCCTTAAGCAGGTGCTAGATGTCATTCTGGAGGCAAGGAAGCCTAGTACTAGAAAAGCCTATTCGGAAAAGTGGAAAAGATACTGTTCCTGGAGCCATTCTCAGGGAATGGACACAACTGTGCCCAGCTTACCGCATATACTAATTACTTAACAGAAATGCTCCACAAAGGCCTATCCTTATCTTCAATTAAGAGTCATGCCTCTGCCATCTCAGCTCATTATAATACTGAGCTGCCCCTCTTCTCTCATCCTCTGGTCAAACAGTTCCTGAGAGGAGCAAAAAATTTAAGACCTCCCAGGAGAGCTCCCACTCCAGCCTGGGACCTTAACTTTGTATTGGAAAGGCTCACGCTTCCGCCCTTTGAACCTGCTGCTACAGCAGAGTTAAAATTCCTCTCGTGGAAAACAGCTTTACTTCTAGCCATCACTTCAGCAAGAAGAGTGTCTGAATTGCAGACCCTTATGACCGTGGAACCCTTCATTATCTTCCATGCGGACAGGGTTTCCCTCAGGACCAACCCTTCATTTATGCCCAAGGAGGTATCTAGTGTGGCTTTAAACCAATCCATTCATTTGCCAACTTTTTTCCCTAACCCTCAAAATAAAGGGGAAAGGATCCTGCACTCCCTGGACGTACACAGGCAGCTGAGGTGCTCTCTGGACAGGACTAAGCCTTTCAGAAAATCTGACTGGCTGCTAGTCAGCTTTGCTGCAGGGACAGAGGGCAAGGCCATTTCAAAGCAAACCATTTCTAAATGGATAGCACACTGCATCCATTTCTGCTACAAACACCATGGGAAACCTACTCCACAGGGGATCAGAACACATTCAATTAGAGCTACATCAACCTCTACAGCTTTTCTCAGGGGAGTCCCTACCAGCGACATTCTGGAAGCTGCAAACTGGAGCTCTGTACACACTTTCACCAAGCATTAACACTTGCCTATCTTTTCTAAATCCAGAGCTGGATTTGCCACAGCAGTCTTACAGGGCCTGATTGCCAGCCCTAATGCTTCTTAACTACCTCCACCCATCCTCAGCTTTGGGAATCAACCCAAATGTGATGACTGCAACAGTGAAACACGAAGAACATAGTACAGTTGTGTAAACTTACCATAAGTGTAGATGTTCGAGTGTATTCACTGTTGCAGTCATGGTTACCCTCCCTCCAGCCCCCTGAATTCTCTTTACTTCTACCTATCTTTTTTGTTTGGTATATCTTATATCATTGGTATTTGTTTTTTGCTGGGGGTGTTAAATATCATGTAAATGCTTCCTATTTTGGGGGCACCTGACATCTGGGGCAAGAAAAACTGATGTAATGGCATCGGCTGCATGTTTTATACCCCTGACGACCTGACGTCATGGAAGGAAGTGACAGTATCCAATGCAGAAATCCCAAGACAGTCGTATTCAGGCCGGCTGAGGGCTACCTGCAGGCAGATAACCCAAATGTGATGACTACAACAGTGAAAACACTCTAACATCTACATTTATGGTAAGTGTACACAACTGTACTTTCTTTATCCCCACAGGTGCATCTTCATCAGATGCTCTTTTGTTACTTGGTTTTGAATACATACTAAGAAGGTACTGTAAAATGCCAGAATGAGGGCCTCTAGACTAACAACTAAAGATCATTTTCTTTTTCTTTTTTTTTTTTTTAGAAAAATGTCAAGAAATCTTTGCTTTTTTAAGGAAGAGTTTATCCTGATGAAGTGATTGAACAAGAATTTTTGAGCTTATCTGATAATGGATTAGACCAGCATGCTTTTGAGACTAAGGCTGGTCTTAGAATAGGGGAATCTGAAAGTTAACAGAAAAGATTATGTTCCCTGCTACCTATACTAGTGATATTCAGGGGAGTAACAAAATATTAGTAGAAATCACTGGAATGTTTTATGGAGGCAAGAAGCCTTTAGTGGATGCATAGGAGAAATTCCTATGTTTCTGGACAAAAAAAGAGAAACACTTCAAGAGTATTTGGAGAGTGAGCAAGCCCCCCCCTCCTTTGTTAGAGCTGCTACAAATAGACCTGTTAGGGCATATTCCGACATCAGATGCAAGCAGTGTAGATTTTATTTAAAACAGCCCCCATGGTTAAAATCTGTATACAGGGAGAATTGTCAGAGTGAATTTAATGTACATCTGCAAAGCTATTAACATATCATATAAATCAGTAGAACTAGTAGGAGACTGAAAGATAGGACAGCTAAACATGTGACAATAAAAATGCTTTGGGAAGGCATAGTATACAATGCAAAAGCTTCAAAAGATTGTTATTCTTTGGTTTAGAAGAGGTCGGGACAAATTTAGACGTGGGGCTCTGGAAGCAGTGCTAGACAGGGATGAGATAGTTTGGCAGTTTAGATTTAATGCCTTCTAATCCCCAGGATTGAGTAACTGTATTAATTTAACGTTTTAAGTTAAAGCTACTACACTATTTAAATGTATACCAAGATTGATTAACTGTCTTATTCAATGAAGGAAAAAAATTACTATTGTGTGATGAAGTTATTGTGTTACTTTGATAGAATGAGTGTGCTTACATGTAATAAAGGATTTATTTTCTGGTTAAGCGTGTTTATTTTTTTTTGTATTTTGCCTGATACACTGCATGTATTTTCTTCCTATATCACGGGCTTGTTTTGTACATCAGTAGCTCAGGCACCCTTTTGTTCACTGTGGCCAGTACTTTGCTTGTGCAATGCTATTACTGAATCCCAGCAACTGGCAGTCGAGTCTGCTTCTGCCTACTAGCTACCTGCTGCCTGTTGTTAGTATGCTATCCTCCCCACAATCCATGGCTTGTGCTCATTTTGAAACCGTCATTGCTAGTACGGAAGAGATGAGTTAAGCATTATTACTTCCTCAGTGTAACAGTTTTGATTCTAGTATTTTCTGTTCCTGAGTTACATAAATAAAAATTAAATCTCAAAATTTGCTTCAGGCCTATTGTATGACAGAATACTGAAGTGGTGAGATAATGTCTGCCATCAAATCTAGGAAAGTCTCTATAACCAAGTAATTGAACATTTTAGCCTAGCTACAAGTCTTGGTGAACTATTAAAGTAGCTCTGAGAAAGTTTGACGTCTGCTCAGACCAGGAGCAAGAGGGAGGGAAGTTGTCTTTGGCGACATAGTTGTATCTAATCCATGTCATATGTTACTGAACATTCTAACGCTTAATGTTATAGAATACTGCACCATGTTGGCTGAGAGCATACTGGTAAGATTCTCATGGACTGCACTGATAACTGCTTGGCTTTCTTGGATTAAAAATGTCTAAACGTATGCTTGGTATTTCTCTTCCTCTTTCTCACTACCTGTTCTAATAGTTTCATCATTGATGACTTTGAGAGCCGGGGAATTGAGTCCTGCAATGTGGTTTGGCAAAGCAAGGGAGTCACACCCTGTGCATGCTGCATTGTGAACATGCTGAATGGGTCCAGGACCGTTGTACTAGCTGACACGTAAGAATTAATGGAAACCTTTTCCTTATTTTTTTCTACAACAATCTGTTTAAAAATAGAAAAAAAAATCACATATACACACTGTACATGTGCCAGTTCAGGTGTGCTTGTTTTCATAAAGTGTAAACTTAGGAGCATCCCAGAATCCCCTTCTGAAATCTCAGAACTGCATGCATATTCTAGGTTTCTCTGTTTTTCTTACTGAATTCAGCCCTGTCAAATGCTGAAAATTATTATTTTGTTCCATGGTAGACTCTTAATGTATGTTGGATTTTTACTGGATACGTAATGAACTAATCTCAGACTGTCTCTCCGTACTGCTTCAGTCAAGTCGTCAGTCTTAACGCCATATGTGTTGCATTGTCTTTGTTCAACTTAAGCATGTTGTTCTCGGACTACTGCTTTTAGGTATTTGCACTAATAGCTAGGCTATTCGCCTATACCCAAGACTTGGCAGTTTCTGCTTTCTGAGATTTGTTTTGAAAACCACTGTTAAAGTACGGTATGTATCCTTGCCCTGGATATGACAGCTTTCTTCTTGCTAATCTCTCTCTCTCTCATCTTCGTAATCATTTATAATGGTCTGTGGCAAACAGGTTTCAGACACTGCATGTTGACTTATGCTACTATAGCAGCCAACAGCATTTTTGTTCTGTCTTCTATAGCAATCTTTGTACACTGGCTCTGGATGTGATAATGTGACTCAGTCTTAGGTAATATTCCCTAACAGATCTGTTTTATGTAATTGCATTGATTGACTTTATATATGAGGCGTACTGCAGTCTTTGCATTATTGTTTGTGTCTTGGTAGTATCTCTCATTTGCTTCTTTTGTGAAAATCATTCTACTTTATATATAACAAGTTACTACAGGGTGATTTCTGCTGCCAGTGATATGGTGCTTGTTTTGAATACTGCAGGTTTCTGAAGAAGCTCTAATATACATGACATCACCCTATAAATAATCTGAGTTATGACTAGTATTGCGATTTATTTTTTCCTGAGATGTTTACTCCGTTTCAAGTTTGAAATAATTTTGTTTCAGTTATGACAGTTGCAGTTGTCCATAAGTGTTTCATTTGTGATTCTTTGCGCTACTGTGTTTTGCTTGTGTGTTTCTGTGGGGGTGTATTGTTGTTGCTGTATGACAGTACATTAATTTCTATTTTGTCTGTCTGTGCTCTCTACCATGTTTTTTTTTCATGCTCTTAATAATAAAGTGCGTCGAGTACTTCTGCTAACCAGGAAATGTAGTTTAAAGTGTATTTTTCTATTGGACATGAATATAGTGTTGCCATGTCTTTGTCCATCAACCCAACAGCTTGTCAATAAACCTGTGAAACAACTGAAACAACTGCAGTGGCGGGCATAAAATGAGAAAATAGGAGCCCTTACTCTTTCACTCAGGAGGGAATACCTTGAAGGACGAGACAGAGGGCAGTGCATTTTTACTGCATTCACGTTCAGCTTCATAATGACCATAAGTCATAGAAGATGCACAGTCGTGATATCTGTCAGAACTTAATTTTTATTATACAACAGTGATCACTAAGTGCACAAAGATTTAGTAAATTTACTTTTACCCAACTGTAAATCTTAAAATAAAATGTTTAACTTGTTTATTGAAAAAACATTTCTAAATTGTTTAGCAGGTTATTGTTTTATTTTAGAGTTTGTAGTTTATGCAGTATGTTATTTTGTATAGCTGACCTCATAGGATTATGCTGAAAGTCACCTGACTACAACAGGCGCACAGACACACATGCTGTTACGTGGACATGTGTGTGTGTGTGTGTGTGTGTGTGTGTGTGTGTGTGTGTAAATATGTAATTCTCAACAAGTGTTTCCTCTCCATCATGGCCTGGTATCTTTTCCTCTAACTAATATTTGCTTAAGGTGCTATTTCAGTGCATTTTGTTTTTTTGCATCTTCAGAGTTTATCCAATCAACAAAGGATAAACGGGTCAAATGTATTGTTTCCTGCAGGTACTTGAAAAGCTGTTAGGGTTCTTTAGTATCTGGTTAAATATTCAACTGTTTCCATTTCTTCTAGAACTTTTATGGTGCTGTTTTATCAGTTTTGCTGTTCAGCATTTACCTGTTTTGTTGGTCATGCTGCAGATTGTTTGTTTTTGTTTGCTAGTCTCCCTGTTTGTCATATACAAAAGATAAGACAGTAAAGAGCTGGAGAATTTAGTGTGTAGGTAAAGTTCCCCTTAAAGATAAAAACATGGAAGTGTTAACAAAAACTGTAATGTTTGTGGAAGTTTTAAAACAGCTGTGGTTAGACATGAATAATAGGTTGGAGTTGTTGAAATGCAAGACTGCTACTCCCTTTTAGGCACAGTTCCAATGAGAACGTGTTTGTGCTGAATGCCGTTTGTCCAGTTGACAGCAGTGTGATGTCTATATTGCTGAAAGTCACTATCATTGAACAGGTAGAGTTGCCCTTTGGTCATTGTTGTGTGACCATGGAGTTGATTATAAATTGGGAGGTGGGGTTCCCCGCCCACATGGAGGGTGCAGGGTGGCTTGTCCCCAGGAAAAAAAACTTAGTCATGTTCTCTGCAAGTAGCTTTCAGCAATCTTTTGCACTGCTTTTTCCACTGAACAAAATATCATGAATCTGTTCCAGCTATGCAGCTTTCCTGTGGTATTTCTCTGTAAACCCATAATCCTTTTAAGTCTGCTGATATTAAATGAAAGCCTTTTCCCACAGAGGAGGCTTCTTTCTCTGGTCCTGTTGCAAAAAAAAATAAAACATCCGGTACTGAAGTTTCTTCCCCCTTCCCTTGAAGGCTAGTTTTTGTCGGACGAGCTCCTACTTCCTTGCTCCTTTTCTGCTTGATAGCATCTAAGCCCAAGCCATGTTTTCCTCAGCCCCATGGTGCCCGATCACATGGGTCCCATATGTCCTTGTTTTTGGATTTTGATTACAGCAATATGTGACAGGGCTTCATGAAATTACATCACAATAGGCCCCAGGTCTCCTCCCCACACTAACATCAGAATGAGATGAATGCCATCTTTGCCCAGTCTGTAATTCTTTGTGCCATAGATTCTCAATATTGGATCTTCCCAAGTGGCAGTAACCATGAGACGTCTAATCAACTTGACTTTCTCAGTGTTGACGTCAGTGGATTCTTTCTTAACTTGAATAAGGGCTCACAATTTTTGCTTCTGCTTCCATGAAAAACATTGCTGTGCTCCAGATTAATATCTTAATGTCATTTGCCGATTCATTGCAAACACTCTCTGTGAGCATCACTGAATCACCCAGAAAAAGCCAAATGGCTCCACATAAAACAAAGATCTAACCTCCTTCTAGGATACCAGCGCTACAAACTACTCCATCTGCACAAAGTTACTCCCCTTGCCGCTAAACTTCTTAAAAAAATCTCTTTATACAACTTGAGACAGTACTCACAAGAAAAAACAATTTTCCTTACCCCCAAGAATCAATCTCCTCAGCATTGCATGTGCTTTTTCCTATCGGGTACTTATTCTTTGGCAAGCTCTCCCCATCAATGTTAAGGATATCAACAGTTATTTCAAATTCAAAATGCAACTCAGAAAGCATTTCATCCAAGCCAAAGGTTCCTTTAGCACTGGATATATCACCTAACCTATCTCCTTTCTGAGTCTCTTCTCACTCAATATTCTCTGAAGGTTGACATAGTTTAGAAACTAATGTATATATTCTACGTTATACTCTGCTTAATTGTTCACTGCACTCTGCTTGTTCACTGGAATGTATGTACACTTTTTTCTCTGTAACTAGTTTGAACTTTTCTGTTATTGCTTACATTTCTATACTGTTGTGCATTTCCCCTGGGCTGGACCTGAAATTGGTCAATATTGATCAGTACACTAGCCTGATAAACAAATATAAATAAGAAATAAATCCATCCTTTTGGGTCCACCAAGACTTGGAGCCACAGCTCACAACTTTGATCATGCCTCTGTTACATGCGATATCAGCACTAGGATTACCAAACATTGTGATTTGTGCATTAGGGCTGCCTTTGACACGGACAAGAAAGCAACCTTCAAGGTGGTTCTGATGCCCACTGGCCCAGCTGTTTCAACTGAAGGTTGACCTCTTGGGTATTAGCATCTTCAGTGCCAGAACTGACCTCTATGCTAGCTTGTGTATTGATCGCTCTAGGTTCATGGTCAACTCAAGCTTAAGCCCCACATGGGTTCATTTTCAGGGGGTACATGTTATGGAGACTGTTTCATTCCCTGTTCCAATAATGCAGGCCTCATTGCATATGCCACCCTTGACTGTGGTGTTTGTCCTGGTCTTAACCATAAGACCACAGCTTACTGCATTGTTGGCCATCCATCCACCTTCTGTAGAAGACACAGAAATTGGAGGGTCTTAAACGGCTGCAGAGGCTTCATCTAGCCAAGTTTTATCTTTCTCCTCCTTAAATTCTTACTTTCCTTTTAATCTTAAAGGAAAAGTTCCTCTCCAGTCTCACCAGATCACAGATTTGAGGACATTTTATTAATGATTATAGTCAAAGTGGGATAGACCTCCAGAAATCCCTTCCTTACCTGAATGCATCTTGCAAGAAGTCTTCTAGTCTCCTGAGTCTTTCTGGTTGTTTAAGCAGCTTGTTAGAGTGGTTTGGCTAGTCGCACAAACTGCTTAGAAAAATCCTGATGTAGATTGTCTCAGCAGATTTGGGCCGTTGCACTTGCCATACTTGAGAGGAAGTGGTGTTTTGAGTCCTCTGTGAGACTTCTTTGCACTACGGAAGGCTAGGATAGCCGAAACCAGTTTTGCTGCTTGTTTTTATGCATTCTGTTCATTTATAGGGGCTTTTTATTACCCCTAGTGATGATATGAATGGTTTCAAATAAATTGTTGCTTGACGAACACCTTATAGTGCTGGCCATCAGTCTCACATAGACCAGAATATTCCCAGAAGGACTGGATTTGTCTGCACAATCTCTTGAAGTGGACTGCCTTGGCTGCTTCTGGTTTTGCTGCTGCTGCCTTAAGGTAAGGCTCACACTTCTCAGAGCCTGACTGTCTGTTCACTAAATGGGAAATCTTGTGCAGTGGATAGGCTAGGGATGTACTTTTATGAATCTTCCTCCTCTCTGGAATCTCAAAATGTGGGGCACATACTTTACAGCCCTCAAGGTGACTTGCTGCATGGAGCCACTTGGCTCTAAATGGGTAGTCAGAGGGACACGTTACAATTAAATTAAAATCTCAAATGTTAACCTTGGTGTTTGTTTCTAACCTGACCGACTGCCTGGCATACAGTACTGAGGACGGTTTTGAGAATGCAGCAGATACTTGTTTTAGTGTATGGCACCATGTTTGGCTCTGTCTGGCAAAGTTTTGGAGCCTCTGAAGGCCAACTTTATGATTGTATCTTTCAGTGTAACATTGCTGTTTGGACAACAGTAAAAGCCAAGCTTTAGAAATAAGAAAAAAAAGGACAAAACCCTTGGGTCTTTTGGGGTGAAGTTTGAAGCTCTTGAACATAGGTCCTCATAAACACAGATAAATCTACATCAGCTGTGGTTCTAATGTGGCCAGTAGCAGTTTAAAAATCGAGGTCTTGGAAGGGGTCATAAAGGAAGAGCTGCAGCCAGCTCTTCTGGTGTCTTGTGCCATTTCCTGATCTGGCTCCTTCCTCAATTTTAAGTTGAGGGGCACAAAAAAAGTCCTCACTTACTTGAGGGCCAAAAGAAGAAATGCCTCTTTTCCATCACCAACTATAGCAAACTGCTCAATATATTTGTGGCAAGTGACTTATCATAACTTGTACCTTAAGCCCTTCAGTCCTGACTGCAATTGCAGTAATAGTTTCCATTTCTAAATTCCCAAACTGTACTACAGACTGATCCACCCCTTTCCCTCTACCTTGGCTACATCTGTGAATAAAGATCATAGCGGCTTACAGACTAAATGCCAATCCAAAAGTAACCAAAATCGGCAAAACAACCAGGGGACACTTTATTTTTTTTACTTTTTATTTATTTATTTATGTTTTTTTGTAATCCTAATAGGCATGTTTGTTTATTTTTAATGTGGTATTTTTTGGCTAGGGTGAAATTTGGCCAGGGCATTGGTGAGATTCCTCCTACTTTTTTCAAGAAGTACTTCAGTCTTGTACATCCACTTTAACTGCCAACAACTCAAATACTTCATTTCTACAACAAGGAGCCCACAGTTTGCTCCCTGATACTTTGCCTAACTGTTCCCTGGAGGCAGTCAAGAATAGTCTGTCTCTCCACTTCTGACCATGGGTGGCCATCACTTGGGATGAGTTAGTGAGAACTTTCATATCCAGAAGTAACATAATCCCTTTTTGTTCCATGCTAGACTGCAGCCTCTTCCTGTACTAAACTTCCCAACCTGTCAAACATCTATGTCATGAAAGTAGGCACTAAGAATCATTTGTAAACCAGCTGTCCTGTAGGTCACATCAGGTCAGCAGGGGCTACACTTCTACTTTGTGTTCTTTTGAAGCCAAAGAAAAGATATGACCTCAGACACATTCTAGACTTAGATAGTCGATGTGTTCTAAGAGTCATTTCACATGATGGCAATACAGTTATTCTATTCCTAACTGTCCGAAACTGGATGTGCTCCAGTGTGAAAGACTTTAATTGTTTTGATTACTGGGATCTGGTGTTAGAGTGTGTGTGTGTGTGTGTGGGGGGGGCATTTTCAAGCGCAGGCAATCCAAGGTATGTGGTCACAGAAGGAGGCCAACCTACACAGAAATATTCTGAAAATGCTGTGCTGATAGGATAGTGGGCTAAAGCCCTGACTGTGGCCCAGGCAACCTGGGTTCAGTCAGTGGCTCAAGTGCCTTATGCAGGTATACAGGGAGTATGGGTGTTATGATCATGGGGGGCATGGCAGTCTGATACACCATCATATTTAATACGTGGTGGAGGTCAGGGACTTGTGAGGGATATTGTACGGTGGGGGGGTGCAGAGCTCAGGCTAAGGTGCAGGAGGAGGCATGTCAGACATGCCACAGAGACAATTGCATTCATCCCCAGGGCACAGGATGAGATCAAACAAGGGGTGGAAAATTGGTCAAAAAAACTTCCTGTCTGACACTGCCCCAGGTTCCTCAGTCTCCTCACTTGACCTTAGACATGGGTCTGCATTATCCCAAGGAGACTAAGGCAAGTCAGTTGACCCTGTAGACAAGGTAAGGTCCTGCAAGTAACCTGTGGTCAGATGGTGAAAGTTGGGGGGGGGGACAAAAAACAATGTATGTATGTATAAATATTCTGCAGGTGAGGGCCATCCTCCTCATACTAGAAGCCTTTAAGGATTCCCTTCTTCACTATGGAATTGCCATCAAACACCAACAATATGCCCGTGATATAAAACTTTATCAAGCCAAGGAGAACACTTTACCACCCTCTCTGCTGGGAGGCTGTGAGCATTGGGAGTAGGCCTTTGCCATTAGTCATCATCTTATTGCCAGCCACATTCCAGGGGGAAGCCAGTATCTTAGTGGATGGGGTATCATCTTCTTTTCCCTTATTCCTCCCTCAAGATGATGCCCCAGATATGTTGCGGTCCAGAAATGGGCCCAATTTTTTTTTTTTTTTTTTTTTTTTTACACTTTTTCTCTGTTTTCTTATTCTCATATTTGTCTCACCTAGAAAGGGTACTCCAAAAACTCACTCCTACTTAGAGCCAATTGTAGTGGCTGCTTTAAATTTGTCTTGGAAAGCTTTTTTTTTTTTATTTGCTATTACTGTAGTTGGATGGATTTCAGAGCTGATGACTTGATCCATGAATCCTCAAAGGCAGAGTATACACAAGAACTAATCCTTCCTTTATGCTTAAGGTGGCAGTGGAGAGCAGCCTTAATCAGTCCGTTAACCTGTTTGTTTTTGCTTAGCTGTTCAAGCACAGGTGAATATTTGTAGCAGTGCGTACATATTCATAGACCACTCAAACTATACCTTAACAGGACAGTGTCTGCCGGGAAGCATCCCCAACTGTTTTCTTATACTCCTATCAATATTTCATTTGGGAAGGAAGGTGGCATTAGACTTGGATAACCGGTAAACGACAAAATGGAAAAGGGTTAGGAGTACTATGAGAGTATCAGTAGAAATAGTTTAAGGAGAAAAAGAAAGAAGAAAAGGAGGAAAACCATTTGGGCAAAGAGGGGAGTTTGGTAAATGAAAGAAAAGAGACTGTATACGAGATTGATGTGATGCTACAGAACGGTACGCTGGAACATGAAAAGGACAAAAAAGAAAATCAGCAGAGCTAAGGCCTCTGTGGAAGGGAAATTGGCACTGGGGTAAGGGACAGAAGTGAAAGTTTTTCTTGGTATATAGAAGAGATGGGGAGAAAATGGGGAATGGATGTTAAGCAGTCTCTTCTGTTACTGCCTCACACAGAATGAAAGGGAGCAAGCAGGGATCCAAAGTAAATTCTTTACTTCTGCCTTTTTGAGAGAGGGTGGTAGAGATGGGCGAATATACAACCATGGAAAGGAAAATTGTAGGTTAGAGGTGATGCTCTGAGGTTAGCCAAAATGTAAATTAGAAGTGCTCTCTGCCTTCTGTAATTCAGGTCTTTGGAGGGGTTGTAGCAGAACTTCATGGAGGTGGCCTAGTAGATACTATCCACTATTGCCAATACTGTAGTAAACTTAATGTTGTTTTTTTTATTTCCTGTGCATGTCTGTATGTCTGTCATCATCTACCTAGATGTATTTGAGTGGCCAGAGACCCAGACCCATCATTATTGCTTATTTTATTCATTTCCATGTCACCTTTGTATTTATTAACCAGTTTGTTCTCCCAAGGCATTGCTAATTTACAGAAGGGTCTTAGCCACAGCCCAGAGCAGTTTCATTTTTCAAGACTATTTTTGGAAAGATGCTTTTGTGAAGAACAAAGATGAGTAGTGCTGTAGTACTGTGTGGGGGTATTGGTGTGCATTCAGTTTTGGTCAGCGAGGTGTTGATTGTATTCATGAAACTATAAAATTAATTACAGTCTGAAATAGTGCAAGTAGCTTTTGACCTATCTTACCAGCTCCTTGAAGTAACAACTTCAAATTAATCCAAGTGCACAGAAAAGTCTCAAAGTTCTGCCAAGTACTACATATCAACCAAGCCTGAACTAAATACTACAAAAAGCAGAGTAGAAGCCAACTTGCAGATTCAAGAAGACAGCAGGATGTTCAAACCTGATATAAACTGGAAGTACAGGTAGCAGCTGATACACAAGGAAGAATTTATCAAGCTATCCGAGGATAATCTTCTTCAAAGTGCCAACACAGCAGAACTGTGGTGTTCAACACTTTGGAACACAGGATTGATGCACTGTATATGCTTTGAATGCCGGTGCCCTCTGGAAAGATATTCAGAGTGAAAGATACAGTGTTGCAACATAGAGAGCTGGAAAATGCCAAAGGCCCATCTTGTTTTGGCATAACTCTACAGCTTTAGTGCAAAACCCAAACTGCTCAGCATCGAAATACACAGCAGGAGGAGTAACAAGACAAATACAGACTTGTAGTACCCAAGTTCAGATGTATTAAAAAAAAAAAGGCGTGGCTGGGCATATTTGTCTTTGACAATCAACTATTTGGCAAAACCCCGTAATGTACTTACTTTGTAAGGGGAATTCTTTATGAAAGGCATTAAACAGCTTCCATGTAGCACAGAAGAGAGTAATTCAGTAAAACAAACAGCATCTGTAAGTACTCTAAGATGACAGTGACATATGGTACTGTCACCATGTCTGTTTTCAGGAAATAAAATGCCTTATTATTTTAGGCAGTGTTGTGATATGGGGACACCAGCTGCATGATGGGAACAAGGGGAATAGTAATCAGATTGGTATGGCAGTTCACATCATGGCTATGTTGGAATATAGCAAATTAAACTACAGTAAGAAACACTTAGAAGGATTTGCTACATTAGTAAATGACAGAACACCATGATATGGCAAAAAATATAAGGCCTTTGACTCGGTGTCTCACATGAGTCTGCAAAGTAAGTTCCAGGGGCTAAGGATCAGGATAAAAATGCTGAGATCTGTGGAAGGTAATTGTATTAAATGACAAAGCCTGATGGGGAAGGGAATAGTATTTGTCGAAGGACATTAACTAGAGGAGTGCCACTGGAAAACCACTGCTTTTCAGCTTGTGCATCTCTGATATAGTTTGAGGACTGTTAGAACAGTCACCCTGTTTGCATCCAGCACCAAAATAGGGCCTATGGTGGAAGATGGAGGAGAGAGCCTATTAAGAAAAATGTCTAAACTAAATAGGCAGGCAGAGTAGTGGCAAGGCAGAGTAGTGGCAGATGAGAGCTTATGCATACATAGGGGGATACAGCACACAAGGATTTACACACAGCACTGACACCCACAGGGTGTTTTGGAACACTAGTTCCTCTATGATATTTGTTTGGGATATGGGAGATAAATGGATCACTTTGCAAATGTCCACATAGATGCAGGGAACATATGCCGATTGGCACCTGATCTGAGAACCAAGCACTGAGATGCAGCTGTGTTATCTCCTTTGCCATGCCAGCTCAGTCTGACATGAAACTAAAGACACATTACCGCATCTGCAGAGAAGTAACTAAACAGATAATGCAGAACAACAAAACACGAGAGTTCTTGTAACTTCATCATGTACAACTTTCTGTGAAAATGTAATGACTCAATTCACAAGGTTGCTCACATACATTCTACATATTACCAAATGTGTAAATGGTAGCATACACAAACTTAGTGTGTAACTGGGCCAGACCAGTAAGACCAAAATTGGGTTCTTTCTTTACTGAGACTCTTAAGCATACACTAGTTGTAGTACTGAGTAAGGCAAAGCAGGAGGCATACTCAACAGAAAAAATAAAGGAGAAACAAAAATGGCTGAAAACTGGAAAACAGAAATTTTGCTATAGTAGACTTTCATAGCTATTACACAGCAGTGGAATATAGCCCCCCAAAAATCTGATCACTTCCATTTTGAGCAATACTGGTTTACCCCAGAGCTCTCCAAATAATCATTCTGTCATTCCACCTGGTATAGCATTAACAGATAGAGAAAGGGAGATAAATATAAAGAACAAAGCAGAATTGTGGCAAGCAGATCAATAAGACTGCTGTCCAAAAATAAAAAGGTGGTATTTCAGGGAAGAATCAGCACTCCACCTCATTTTTGTGTAAGTAAAAAGAAGGTTACAGCTTGTTGGTAACTATGGACTAAATGACGGGTATGGTTCATCGTTTATTATAATGACGAACCTTAGCTGATTTATTATACCAAATGCAGAATAATGACATTAAATACATTAACAACTTTGTGCTGTGTTATGCATTTTAATTTAGTCTTTACTTTCAAATAGTTATCACTGCGGTGGTGGTGCTGCGGTAGCGTTCTTGCCTCACAGTAAGACGTTGTCCTGTTCGATTCTCAGCTAGAGCGTCTTCTGTGTGGAGACATGCGTGAATGGGCGTACCTTCGTTGAAGGTTGTACGTCAGAGCTGGCACGACCCCTAACCGGGAAAAGCCGAAAGACACAACAACAACTTTCAAATAGTTGATTGTTACCAGCTGCATAAAGTTTGGAAGTCACACTACAAAGAGAAATATCATAGTTTATCGTGTAGTTCAGAATAATGGCCATTAAAGTCATCTAAACTTTGCCTTATAATAGTATTTTGTTTTAAGAGCCGAGTACAGAATACAGATCAGAGGATTCCATATTCTGAGCATTGCTCAGTGATATAATTTAAGGACGAATAAAATAACAAATCTTATAAGTGCCAAAATGGGCTTTCCTACCTATTGAAATTCAGCACTCCTAATGTTTAGTGCCAGCAAAAAGTTAAAAAAGATGGAAAATGCAGAAGAAGAGCACATATCGAGCATTTATCAATCATTGATCTACTTTAAACTTTTTTTTTTTTTTTTTGCAAGAGGTGGGGGATAAGCTCCCCTTCATCCTCTGATGTGCAAGCCCCCCCCCCCCCAAACTCATAACAGTGCCGAGATCACTATGCCGTAGAGAAAAGGGAATATTCCAAGAAATAGAATTCTTGGACTTGGACCGTTTTCTCATCTATTCACTGTCCATAAAAAGGGTCTAATTAGAGCAGGTCCTAACATTTCAAATGGTGCCATGAAAGAGTCTTAACTATTCCAAAATAGCATGTTTGTAAACCAAAAAAACAGATAATTGCATTGTATTACTAGTATAGATTTTCTCCATATTTTACACCATGTTGGAGACCAGGCATGATTACTAGTGTTTAGATAAAGGGAATGGAAAAGATTTGTGGGTCTTTAAATTGAAAAAATACCAGTAAAAATTTTAAATTTTCAGACCCCCCCCATAGGATCTGAGACCAGGTTATTTGTTGTAAAGTGGCCTAAATGATTAGGGAAACTAGATGAAGTTATAAAAGTTCAAAAGTTCATATGCAGAGGGAAAATTTATTTATGTTTGGTAATTGGTGGAATGAGGTGTTTATTAAAACAAAAAAGAAAGAGAAAAATATACATTTTTGTTATTACAACTATAGTAGGTATTTTTAATATTTTCCACCTTGCTAAACTTGATAAATTTACTATCCAGTTTGCAAAGAGTAGTATAGTTAAGCTCTTTATATAGAGTTTAATTTATGATATACTTTAATGAATATTTAACACCTGCAAAAAAAAAAGTTTCCATCATCTGTTTTCAGCATGCAGTTACTCGGAATATGAGCATTCTGCATGTATTTGCAGTGTCCACAATGAGTAAAGTATTGTCATGTTATAGCTTATGATTTATTCTCATAGCAGTTCACCTTAGATTTTTGGTTGAAGTTTGTATGCAAAGGTATGTGTTATTTATGATATTGTATGTATAATAACTCGGTGGGCTAATCTGCAAGATATTATTTTCTTCCTATGTAGTCAAACATTTAAATGTGTACAAACCCTCTTCAAAGTTTACGAAAAAGATCACAGACAAACATCATGGAGATGTTTTATATTAAATTTTCATGGACCAACACTGACATCAGCCTGGACTTGAAGAACTTGCATTCTGTTTTAAATAATCAGAAAATTACTTAGCATGGTTATTTTATTCTCAGTTAATTAGTATGAGTTTTAAGTTTTATTTATTATTTCAGTTGTATAGTTGGCTAGTGTGTGTGTGTGTGTGTGTGTGTTGTCTTTTATTCCAAACTAGAAAAAAATAATAAAAACAAAACTGACAAGGGTTGCAAATTGTCTTGCTTCCTTAATGCTGATGTGGTACATAATGATTCAGGTTCAATGACCACACCTCAGTGAGTATGCAAGGTGATGTACCTCTGGCAATTTAAACATCTGGTGGCGCCATGTGTCCTAGGAACACTAGTGTTATAATTTTTCTAATTGTATAGAATTGAATTGACAATGAAGCCTTCTGTGAAAGTGACAGACTTCTGTCCTTCATCTGTTTGTGCTTGAACTGTCATTACCAGCAGAGGTGTAGCTAATGTGGATCAAAGGAGGCAGCCCATTCAGGCACACGGTGTTAGAGGGCACAGTTGGCAGATTCTAATCAGTCTTTAGTGCATACCAGCATTTAGATATAAATGCTGCTATTGCATTTACAGACATAACTGAAATGCTGTGACACTTCATGTGTGGCGTAAACAATACCAGCTGATTCCTGCATTTGTAGCAAGCAATTGGAGAAAATAGCTTTTTTTCCCCTCAATTTGGAAGGGGGCACTGGACACCAAAAAATAGTTAGCTACACCTGTGATTACCAGTGAAGATCTTGAATATTTGGCACTGAAATTAACAACACTGACAGTAGCTCATCAAAATAACTTAGAATGCTGGGACTTCCTGTAGGGAGGGAAGGCTCTGAGCTACACAAGATTTATTTAGTCATGATATGGTACAACTGCTCCAAACTGACTGCCCATTAGTAAATGGACAGTTCTGTGCTGTCACTTCCGAAGTTGGGAATAACATTCCAATGCATTTTATTTTCAAGCTCTCAGCAAGGGTGTATCATCAGTAAAACCCCAAAGACTGGGACCACCTCCCATAATGGTAAGCTGAGCTGCACTGCTTGAATAGCTTTAAATGATAGTAAGGGACTGTTTCTTAAAAGAAAAATCTTTGTTCCAGCAGTCAGGCATCTGAGAGAGTTGGCATTAAAACGTCAATTTAATTTCCTGGATTTTCTTTGTATTTAACTAGAAGATCAACCACACTGCTTTGAAGTACCTGTGGAAGCTAAGGACCTAGTTTGACTCACTGGGAAAAAGATATTTATCGTGCAGTTTTAAAGAAGACAACAACCAGCAAAGACCAAAGCAGAATATTTCTCAATGCCTACAACTTCCTTTAAGTCAGTAGATTGGAAAAGAGTTGTGGGAAATTCCAGTGTTTAAACCTGCTGGACTGCTCTTTCCTAAAATGACCGATGCATCCACATAGTAGAAGCAATGATCAAAACAACTGAATGCGAAATGAAGAAGCCTGCATAGCCAAAAATAAAGAGCTGAACTCCTCCAAATGGTTGCTGATTTCATTAGGACAAAGAGATGACGTGTTCATCTTTCCAGAACAACTGTAACATTCTTTAACTGTCTGCTTACATGGAAGGTGGACCCACAAGGTAGTGTGCTTGACCTTTTGTTAATTAGAAGAGAGTATGGCGTCCTACTGGGGAGCACAGACGTAGGTCGGCTTAGATATTGCTCAGTATTTTGACTGCACTGCCTATTAAGACTGTAAGGTATTTATAGTGTTTTGTTTGCATGCAATACGTAATGGAAGACGGTCTGTTCTCAAGATATTGCTTGCTGCTTGACACGGGTGCACTCACACACTACCTTCATGAAGTATGCTATTTCTTCTAGTTATTTAAGAACCTTTTTCTTTTCATCTACTAATTTTTATGCTGTATGAGGTGGGGTGTGAAATGTTGCTGGGTTACTTCGCAATTAGATTGGATAGTTTGGATAGTGAATTTAACTGAACAGTTAAGTAATGATTAGCTAGTAAGGCTAATAAGGTGTAGTAAGGTGTAATATCAAGTATATTTGACTCTGGGTCAGTCCTGATCAAGAATGCCAGTGGCTGGAGTTTTAAGCTTTACCACTACAAACTAAGACAACTAGCTGAATTAGGGTGATGGTCTAGACTTTGTTGACTGACGTTAAGAGATTAGCCCACCCTCATTGGTACTAGCTGTTGTTGGGATTTATAAAGAGACATTGACACAGCTGTATTCTCCTTTACTCCTCACTAGTTAGGGAGGGTTGAAAGTTTCTGCTATAGGAAAAGCAGAAAGGGAGTACTTAAAGGAAATATTTACCCCTGCATCTGTTCCCTTCATTTGGTTTAGTTCTGGCTAACAGGTCAGTAATGAAGGTGCATCATTATCTGAATTAATGTACATTTTAGCTGCTTGTAATCTGTGATTCTCTGTATTTGTGGTGGACAGACTAGTCAAGATAACAACCAGAATGACTGCTTTAGGAATATTTCCCTTTATGGTTTGTAAAATCTGACTGAGGTTATCAAAGGAATGACTGAGAGCACAGTATTGTACAATACTGACTAAATGCACAGTCCTTTCATTTTTTTTCAAATCTCTTTTCTTCCAGACTAGAAGTATAACTTTGAAATGATGATTATAGTAAAGACTTTTTTTTTAATTTTTGTACACTGTGGCGACCCCTAACCAGGAAAAGCCGAAAGACACAGCAACAACACTAAGTATTGTTGTGCAGGAATTACTGTACTAATTGCTTAGGTCTTTTCTGTGCAAAAAGACTATATTTGAACAGTGTTTTATTTATGGATGATCTGTTACTGAGCCCAAGATATCACCCCTCACTGACATAACATAGCTGGGTGGGAATATTGTGCTAGACATCCTCCTCTGTAGCTTCCCTAACAGTTTCCTTTCTTTGCTTCTTATCCCTCCCTGCCATTCTCCTATATGTTTGCAGATATTTGTGTTGTTTCTCTGCCCTTGTGCTTCATTTTCTGCATTTTTATAAATGTTTACAAAATGGAAAAGTTTCTCTGCAGACTTTGTAGCTGTTTACAGACTGTGCCATTTATTATTTAACCATATCTAACAATTATGTACATTACAGACCAATAAGTCTGACCTGCCTCATATGCAAAGCCATGGAAGACTAATGGAACTAATCAGTAAGGATGTAGAGAACCTCCAAATACTGGACCCATCTAAGTTTGGATTTTTCAAGGGCAGGTCATGCTTACTCAATCTAGCGGACTTTTCTTTTTTTCAAAAGTCACAAAAGCAGTGGATTAAGTTAAAATGGTACACATAGCCTACCTTGACCTAGCCAAAGCTTTTGACACTCCCCCACTCAGGCATAATAAAAGTAAACTGGGAATAATCTCCTTTGTCACCTGCTGGATTGCCAGCTGTCTCACAGATAGGATGCAGGAAATCAAAGTAGAGAAAGCTACCTCCATACAGAGACCAGTCACCACTGGAGTCCCCCATGGGTCCGTACTTGAACCTCTCCTGTTTGGCATTTACTTTTCTGAAGTAAAAGCCAATACCAAAGGGCTCTGGCTAAGTTTGCAGATAACCACAAACTAGGAGTAGTCAATTATTCCTCAGTTGATTTGGCTACCCCGTAGGAAGGTTTTTCCTAAATAAATAACTGGTGCCAAAATCATGAACTAAAATCATATGCCAGAAAATACATATCATACTCTTTGCAAAATCATCTACACTGGGTAACTGCCACTTTCATAATATACCACTAAGAGATGACACACATGTTCAAGATTTGGAAACTTATGTGGACAGTGACCTAATTTTCGACCAACATGTGTCCTTTATGGTAAGAAAGGCCTTCTATATTAGACTGCTTCTTAACGAGTGGATTGTGTTGAGATCTAGGGATGTCATTGTTCCCTTTTACTTGGCACCTATTGGACTGTATTGAGTATAATGCTCCCTTTGGTATGCATCTGTCCAGATACATGCAACAACCAGAAGACCTACAAAGATACCTTACTGAAAGGATAAAAGTCCTTTAAAGAACGTGTCCTACATGAACCAACACAAGGCCATGTCACTATACTATTGTACAGACTGGTAATAAGTGTCCTGTAGCTGGCATACAAGGTATCCTCTCACCCATTACTGATGGTCCTATTGTACATCAGCAAGTCAAATAGCACTAGAAATCCTTGGTCTAGGGATCTAAATCTGTGCTGCAACATGAACAGAGTGGTTTGGAGGGACAGGCATATCTCACAAGGGATATCGCTGCTCTGGAACAGAATCCTCATCCATACAAACAAAGCTAATCCCTTTCCATATTCAAGCACAACTTAAATCTGTGGATGGTAAAAAAAATTTCTCCAGGACTACCTGTTAATGGACAGAGGCAGTTCCTAAATGCTTTGTCGCACATCTCCCCTAAAGTTATCTATGGTATGATCCCATTTATTCTCAATAGGGATAAAGTATAATTGTAGACCATGATATTAGTAAGACCAATCTAACACCAAACCAGATAGGTTAATTCAAGCACCAAGGGGGAAATTGGCTAGGATTTAAATGGCCCACAAGGGCAACTTGACTAGTACTTACCAATGAACCTTTTGACTTTATGTTGCTCCTTGATATATCTGTCAGATTTAAGTTGTATGAAATTGCATTGACTAATCTGTGTTAGCTTCTGACTAGTATGTATGACTTTCAACTTTTGAAAATGTTAATTATTCCTTTCAAGTTTGTTGACAATGGAGATTGTGTAAAGCACCTGCTGTGTGCTTAATGAGTACAGTTTGAAGGTTTAATAGCAGAAAAACAAAATGAAAAAAAAACATCTGAATGAACTGCGTGTTACATTAATTCACATGCATAGTAAAATTTGCATATATAATGCCAGTCACGTCTTCTGGATTTTACATGCCACTCTTGTCGCTGCCCAGCACTTTATTTCATGGTTAAGGCTATGAGCTGCTAAGAACTTCTTTTGCAGTCTTGGATCTGATTTGTGTTCACCTTTCCTTTGGAAACTGACTTTTTGAGCAGGATACTTAACTGGATATTACTCCTGGGTTATTCTTGCATCCCTCCTAAGAAGGGACAGTTGTGTCTTCTGCTCTTGCCTAACATATAAGCAAAATAAATAATGCAGTGCTTGTAGTGGTTATTTACTGTATATTCCACTGCTGCTTGTTTCATTGCAGCATAAGTGAGAAACACGTAACATGGCACTTTTAGCATGCAACTGACTTAGGCGTATAACCAGAAATTTCTGATTTGTATTCAAAACTCCTATGCTGTTACCTTTTGCTAGAGCAGAATTGCCCTTTGGTTGTATGGTATGCATTCTTATGTGAGGAAATGTGCAGCAGATATACTTAGTGTTCATGCTAGAAGTCTTTAATTATATAGTACTATTGAAGTAAGTATAAACCAGTGTGGACACGGTTGACCATTTGCTGGTTCTTTTTACCCTCTTCTTTCTATGTTTTAACAAAAGATGGTGCTGTCCTTAATTTGGGTTTCACCTCAGAATGAAATTGTGCGCTGTGACCTACATGGTGTATGTTTGGCTGGTCCTACTGACAGCAGTTTTAACACCCATCCACATTCCCTTTTTCCCATTTTCCCATTTTTGCACATAGGATAGGTAAGAAGAGTATTTTGCTTCCCTCTTAAGGGGATAACATACAAAATAAGACAGCACATCCTCTAAAATTGAAAACTGAAACCAGATTTCACATGCTTCTACAGAAAAAAAATGCTTTACAAAGCTATAGTGGTGTCCTTTTATTATGATTACATATATTTAACAGAAAGCATCTTTTCTACATCCAGTTATGGTCTGATCCTTGAAAATGTCTTATCTTTGTATTGTACTTGAACATTTATTTCAGACTTTATTTACAAATGTTCTTGAATTGGTAATCTTCTTGCTTTTGTATTTCTTAATGCATTGCTCACTTTAGAGTGAAATGATTTTCTCTTTTTTTATTTGTAATGTTGCATTAGAATAGCTGGGGACTTGTGACCAGAATATTAAAAGTTGGAACTGTGCACTACTAAGTCCTGGCTTTCAGGTACAACAATATTGCAGTACATGCTGCTTTCAAACAAAGTATTACTGAAGTGCTTTCTTCTTCTCGTTCTTCATGGACTACATTTAAGCCATCTGTAGTATTGTAAGTCATCCTGTCTTTTATAACGCATTTTCAATAAGTTGTTTCTTTGTGTGTTGGGAGCTTTTGGCCATCTTCCTGCATTCTCTGCTACAGGTGATGATCCTTTCTAATGAGTATTCCTTAACTGGCACATTTTACAGCTAGCCCCATATTGCATAATTCCACTGTGTCATGAGATAATTATTCTCCCCTTTTTAATTGATTATTAATCAAACTGATTTTGTCTGGTCCTTGATGCATGTCAGTGATTGTGACCTCCTTGTGTTGCACTTTAGGAGGGATTTTATGCTCAGTCCTCTGTTTTTTTTCAGGTTTGTATTGCACTTATTTGTTGAAAATGTTTTTTCTTGTGTCAAAGAGGTAAGTGTAAAATGTGGTTGATACGGAAGAGAACACAAAAATTATCTTATGGCTAGTAAAGTAAAAATGATTAAGTACAGTCAGGGAAGATTAAATTGTGAAGGCTGTCTGATAAACCAGCTGGTTAGGTTAATGCAGAGAAGGTTTTATGAGTGTTTGCTCTTATAATTTTATTAAAATGAGATGCCTAGGGCTCCATGTGTATGAGATTTGTATAAAGGAGTAGACATAAGGATCTCTATAGGTGTGGTCTGAGACTGAGAAATGCAGTTAGCCACTTTGAGAAGTGCTAAGTAGAAATACAGTTGATGTCACTTTAGTACAAACCCATGTAAGTAAACGGTGCTGATAATCTAGTACACAACATGTGCAGAAGTTGATCGCATAAAGAGAAATATATACAGGGATAATGATGGTGGTTTTAGCCCAGAGGTCTTATAAATTTTATGCCAATACAAAGCAAACAAAGACATTTGTTGTGAAGCTGAAGTAAGAGTGACTGTACCAGTAATTCTTTTATACATGAAATTTTAGAATTATTTGACAAAATACATGCAGCATAGATCTTTTGTGTAATGGAGGCAAATTAGTCACTGTATGCGTGACAGTATCTGGATCAGGAAGGGATACCAGACTTTTTGTTGTTTCACCTTGATCAGCTGGAATTGCGAGGATTGTAAAAATGTCTTCAGCATATACTGGATATTCTTGTTGGGTAAGCAAATAATGTGTCTTAACAGAATAGCAGTGCTAATGTACATTTCAGTTTGCTCGTGTTTAATGAGTCATCAGAACCGTTGAAAGAAAATTATTGCAACAGTTCAGAAACTGTTAACGGCAACAAATTTTTTACTGATTTTATTCAGATTTTAAAAGTGGTAAAATGCCATCTTTTTGGCAGCCAAGGTAAGTGCTAAAAATGGTGCAGGGGTTGAAATTGTACCTCATTAGTGCTGTAATGATTCTTGCACCAGACTGAGTTCTATTTTTTCACTGAAATTTAATTGCAAAAGTCAAAGGAGTCTACCAGACCATCTTGTTAAATCTGGCATGAGAATAGATTAATTCAGTCACATCCAAGCCACCATGTTTTTGAACTATTACTGTTAGCCAGGAGTTGTATATTAAAGCAAAACAAGCAGGTATAAGAAAAATTTTTTTCTGCAGCTCATTAAGTTCATAAATGGTTAATTCAGCGTATTAGGCTGGGTATTTCCCAAGCCTATGAGGGTTCTTCAGTGTTCTTTACTTATTGATAATACTTGTTTCTTTCACAGTTATTCCGGTATTTCTTGCACTGAGTTGCACTTTACAATTTGTACATATATGTAAATTTAATTTTGTTATGTTTTTAATGGTTTGTATGTATGCCATTTATGTAATTCATACTTGGAAAGGCATCATAACCAGACTGAAATTCCTTGTGTGTGTCCATACTTGGCCAATAAATGTGATTCTGATGAGGTAGTAAATGTACCAAATGTACCAAATGTTCATGAGAGGTCCTTCACATATCTGCATCTCAGGAATTGTAAATTAAAGCAGTAAATTCCAGTTTATTAAACAAACTAAGCTTATCTAGAATAACAAGAATCTTGTAAAAAATAACTTATAAATGGTTATCCCTTTATAGTTTACATGATCTTTGACAGAATTCTTCACACCGATGCTACAGGCAGTGGAATGTACTAAGTGACTTACGTAACTGAGTGTTAAGCTTGGCTCTGAAGTGTACATGCCCAGTTAACATGTTGGGCAATTAAAAAAAAGTTATGTAATTGCTTGTTGTTAATTCTGTTAGTAATGGGCTTCCCAATTAACAGCCTTCTTCCACATGTAAAACTAGGAAGGATAAGGGTTAAGGATGTCGGTGATTGCTAACAGAAGTGGGGAAGAGGTAAGTATTCCATTCAAGTTATAATGGAAAGGATGAAGAGATAATGCCTGCCACAATGGTGAATCACCTACATTACTGAACTTTAGGACAACTCTCAGTGTCTCTCTTTGTTATTTTAAAACATCAGATCTGAAGTAGTTAACTTCATTTGTGCATCAACCTATGGGTTATCGGATCCATATCGGATCCGAGCCGGCAGTTTCCAACAGCTAAGGTCCGAGCTCCAAACTCCTCACTTACCCATAATCCCCTGCCATCCCTTCCTGACCCCAGATCTAGTTTGCCGCGGTTACACCAGCAGCTTGATCTCGAGCTTCCAGGCCTTAGAGTGTTTTTCTGTGAGAAAAATCTTTCTTTTTTTGGATTTAGCTAAAGTTTGTGTGTGAAGTTGTTGAGTGTGTGTTTTAGGATAGTTACCTTAAAGTAGTCGTTAGATTCCCTTTTTTTCGTATTGCCTCCCCCTTTTTTTTTGTGAGAGCGTTAGGGTGTGTGTGGTTTTGGGGCCTAGTGAGTGTGTTTTTAGTTTACCATGGCAGAGGCCCCCAAAACATTTTTTTCTAAATGTACCGAGTGTGGCCATAAGCTCTCCCCAGCGGATGGCCACACTCGGTGCATTTTATGCCTTGGGGTTGAACACCTGTCATCCGGCTGTGCTATTTGTGCAGCGTTCAACCCCAGGGCTCTGAAGGACCGGAGGTCGAAGCTAATTCTGGCGGGACTTCTGCCCTCGGACTCGGCTCCGACCTCCGGTCCCCCCGTGGCTCCTGCCGCGGCAGCGCCTTCTGCTACTTCCCTTCCCTTGGCCGGGACTCAGCCTCCCACCTTGGGCCAAGAGGATAGGGAAGCCAGAAGAGAGAAGCGCAGAGAGAAGCATCACAAGCGGCGGGCCAAAGCCTCTGCATCGGCTCCGCCAGCCAAGCGGGCTTCTCCACCCGAGACCTCCGAGCCTTCTCCTTCCCGGCTCCGTTCACCCTGCTTCTCTCCGGGGCCAGAGGAGGAGGAGGCCCGGTCACCATCAAGGTGACACTCCCGTCCCGCCTCGGTGGCCTCTTTTAGGTCCACAAGAAGTTTAACTGATGCAGACTTGGACCGGATGATGCGAAGGTTTCTCCAGCCCAGCTGCAGATGGGAGTGCTCCTGCCTCCCCCGCCTCTGAGGAGGAGCTCGACCCCCTGTTTTGCCCCGATTGCTCCTTCCCCGACCCGCTTTCCGGGTTCGGGGTTTTCAGAGCCGACTAGCATTGGAGCTGGGGGACTGTCAGTGCCGATAGTCGAGTGCTTCGGCGCCGATGGCACCCTCGAGTCTGTGTCTGGTCCCTTTTCTGCTGATCCGAGACTGTTAGTATGCCTTCGGCTCCATCCAGGTCCGGAGCATGCTGCCCCTTCGGATCCGATCACCTTGGCGCAGGCTCCGATCCGTGCGTCTGATCCGAGGGAGGGTCTGCTCTCGTATCCTAGGAAGAGCAGCTCTCCTTTGGGTTTCGATGTGGTGGAGAGGGTTCTGTCGAGGGACTCCAGGCCCCTGGCCCTAGCTACGGCCACACACTGCACTCCCTCTCAGACGGGCCCTACTTCCGGCCCCAGGGACAGCCTGCTCTTACGTCCCAGATCGTTCCCTTGTTGGAACAGGATGTGGTTGGTGAGGCCTCCTCGGACAGCCCCCACGAGGAAGTCCCTCACAAACGCAAGTGCAAAAGGAGGCACTTGGACTCCCCTGAGTCCTTGACAAAGGACACAGACTTGGAGGAAGGGGAAGGCTCCCCAAGATCACCCCCCGAAGACGTCTCATTTGGGAGACATCATGGAGATGCTCAGGATCAGAGTCTGCCCCAAAGTCCATCTCGGACGAGTCTGTGTTTCTGGAGGCATTTGAAGTAGGCCCGTCTACCTCTTGGGTGTCCCCTCCAGCCGACCCCCTGGTAGACTTAATCACTACCAGGGCATGGAAGGAGCCGGACACTGTGGAGCCTGTTCCCAAGAGGCCGGACAGAATTCTTAGCCCCCCCCTCGGACAGATCACATTGGAGTAAGGGGACCCCCGTAGATGCCATGTTGGTGGCGTCTGCCACTAAAAGGGAACTAGCCCAGGAGAGTCCCACGGTCCATCCTCCTGACAAGGAGTCTCAGGCGATGGACCGCTTGGGGAATATGTGTTTGTTTTAGCCACCTTCTCGGTAAGGTCGCTGAACTATATGGCACACGTAATACGACTCCAGCGGGATCTTATTAAAGAGTACGCTGGTTCGCCCCCAGAGACCATGTCGGCAGAGGACAAACAAGTGTACTCTACCCGAATGGCTACTCTCAGGTCCATTTCCAATACCTCTATGCGGCTACTATCCCATGCTACGGAAGGAGCCGCTAGAGCTAGCGGAGTGGGCGTCGTCCTAAGGTGACAGGCGTGGCTCCGCCACTGTGATTTCACGGAACCCTTTAAGGCATCATTCGCTAATGCCCCATTTGATGGTTCTGCCCTCTTTGGCAAGATCGTACGCGACACTTTGGTCCAGAGCAAGAAAGACGGGAAGATGCTGTCTGCCATCGGGAGTCTGCTTCTCTGCTCCCCAGAGGACCTTCTCCAAGAACCAAAAGGGACAGAAGAAGATGTGGTTCCGGAAATCTCAGCAGTCCCGTTTCGCTCCGGTCCTCCCGTCCTTCAGAGGCAGAGGAGGACAGGGTGGACGCCGCCCTAGAGGCAGAGGGGGCCCGAAAAACTTTGGGTCCAGAGAACCTTTTTCTGATCGGCCCACGCAGCAACCCTAAAGGGTTACCCAACTGCTCCACTCTGGAGGCAGTCAGGGGGTGTTTCTCGAGGCACCTAGCAGCTTGGGAGTTCATCACGACAGACCGCTGGGTGCTTCGGATTATATCCAGAGGCTACGAGATTCCGTTTCTCCATCCCCCTCTCAGACCCAGATCCCTCCCCGATGTCCCACCTGATCAGAGGGAGGCTGCAGCCGCAGAAATTCAACAGCTGCTAGAAAAAGGAGCGATCCAGCATGTCCCCCCAGACCAGTACGGATCAGGCTTTTACTCCAGGTTCTTCTTGGTGCCAAAAAAGACGGGGGACTTAACACTAATCCTCTACCTTTCCCTCTTGAACCTGGCGGTAACCAAAGAAAAGTTCCGGATGGTCACCCTTCAATCCATTCTCCCCCTCTTGCAGGAGAACGACTGGATGTGCTCCATAGACCTCAAGGATGCGTACTACCACATCTTGATGGACAGACGATCCAGGTGGTTTCTCCACTTCAGGCTAGGAGCCAGCCATTACCAATTCAGGGTCCTCCCCTTTGGTCTCACCACAGCCCCCAGGGTGTTCACCAAGGTGTTAACTGTGGTAGCGTCCCACCTGAGACTGCAGGGAATTCAGGTCTTTCCATACCTGGACAACTGGCTCCTGACCGCCCCCACAAGGCATCTACTCTGCATGGCCAGGAATTATTTTCTTCACCTAGCTCCCCGGCTGGGGATCACTAAATATGTGGGAAAATCTTCCCTTCTTCTGACTCAGGTCATAGATTTCATCGGAGCCAGGTTGAACACAAACCAGCTTATAACCTTCTTGACTCTGGACCGGTTGCAATCTCTAAAACTCATGTGCAGGCCATTCTTCATTGCCCAGCCCCTCCGGCGGAATTGGTCCTGAGGGCCCTAGGCTCGATGGTGACAACCATCAACCTCTTACCCATGGCGCGCCTAAATATGAGAATCCTGCAATGGACCCTCCAAGTCCAATGGTCCTTCCTGCATTATCCCATGAGCCACCCCGTCCCTCAGCAGGGTTTGCAGGAGAGCCTTCTTGTGGTGGCTCCAGTCTCCGGACCTCCAGAAAGGGCGCCCCTTTTCTATGTCCCCTCCCTTAGCCACGGTGACCACGGACGCCTCTCGCCTCGGGTGGGGGGGCATTGTCTGGGCAGGACCGTCCAAGGCATGTGGAACCATGTGGAGACCTCACTGCATATTAATGTCCTAGAGATGATGGCGGTTCTGTTAGCGTTGCAAGCACTTCAGAGCCTTCTTCCCGTCGGGACAATTGCGATCCAGACGGACAACATGTCAGTCGTCTGGTATATCAACAAACAAGGGGGAACCAGGTCCTATCCACTTTGTCGAGAGGCCATGAGAGTGTGGGAATGGGCGATTTCCACCAACCTTTTTCTCATAGTGACGCACATTCCGGGATGGTCCAACATCCTAGCGGATATCCTCTCACCGTACGAGTGGTCTCTGAATCTCAAAGTAGTGAAGCAGATAGTCTCCAAATGGGGTCAACCTCATTGCGGTCTTTTCGCCTCTCCCTCAAACACTAAGTGCAGCGACTACTTCACTCTAATTCCCCCACCCTGGGAATCTCCAAGAGACGCTCTGGTGCATGTTTGGCCACCCGGTCTACTTTATGCTTACCCTCCTCTTCCCCTGATGCTAAAGTTTCTGCAGAAAGCCAGACGGTTGGGGAGCAGAATAATCCTCATTGCCCCATTCTGGCCTCGTCAGGCTTGGTTCCCATATCTATGGTCTCATCTGGTGAATCCTCCCTGGATTCTAGATCCCATTCCGGATCTGATCTCTCACCCATTGGGCCTGTCGGCCCCGAACCTGAACAACCTCAAGCTCACAGCTTGGTTGATCCAGTTCCACTGTTAGCTAGGACTCCCGGTATCTCTTCCCCGGTCAAAGCCATCCTAGTAGCTGCTCACAAGCCGTCTACTAGAAGGATTTATAATAGCAAATGGAAACGTTTTTCTGTTTGGGCGGAGCATCAGAGCTTAGACCCCTTTACAGCTCTGTTGCCAGCAGTATTAGACTTTCTGTCAGGATTATTTGACCAAGGGGCTAGCTCCTCCACGGTCAAAGTACAATTGGCAGCTATCTCTCATTACCATGTTGGATGTGATCTGGGCCCTTTGACCTCATCCAGACTGTGTAAGGCCTTCTTAAAAGGCACCTTCTTACTAAGACCCCCGGTGAAGGATGTAGTCCCTCCTTGGGATTTAGCGCTGGTACTCCAGGCTTTAACAGCTTCCACCTTTGAGCCTGCAGCTTCGGTGGATCTCAAATTCTTATCCTGGAAAACAGCTTTTCTTGTTGCCATTACTTCGGCAAGAAGGGTTTCGGAACTTCAAGCCCTTTGCGCCAAGCCACCGTACTTGATTTTCCACAAAGATAGAGTATCCCTCAGGACCAATCCCTCTTTTCTGCCCAAAATTGCTTCCGAATCTAACATCAACCAGTCGATTATTTTACCAGTCTTCTTTCCCAATTATCAGAATAAGGGTGAGTACAAGTTGCATTCCTTAGATGTACACAGACAACTATGATTCTATTTACACAGGACAGCTGGTCATAGGGAATCAGACCAGCTGTTTGTATCCTTTGCTAAACCTAGTTTGGGAAAACCTGTTTTGAAAGTCACATTGTCCAGGTGGATTTCCCAGTATATTCTTCTGGCTTATGAGAGTTCTGGCCAGCCTGCACCCCATGGAGTCCATGCCCATTCTACTCAGTCTATTTCTACCTCCGCTGCTTTTCGTTTGAGTATCTTTGGATGACATTTGCTCAGCAGCCACGTGGGCTTCATCTCATACCTTCATAAACCACTATAAGTTGGATTTTATCTCCAGAGGGAGAGCATCCTTTGGCTCCTCAGTGCTCCGGAACATCCTTCCATGAGGACCTCCCAAGATTCAGGTAGCTGGGGACTCTGTCCCATAGGTTGATGCACAAATGAAGTTAACTACTTCAGATTAAGAAGTTATGTGCTCACCATAACTTTCCATCTGAGTAGGTAAACTTAATTTGTCAGCAACTGTCCCTCCCTCCGTCCCCCTGACTTACTTGGATGTTCATGGTATTCCTGTTTCATGACGGATTGTATCCAGGTTAGTCTATAGAGGTGATCCTCTTCTCTGATATTGCAGGTATTGCTTTAGGCAAACTCGATCTGAGGTCAGGAAGGGATGGCAGGGGATTATGGGTTGGGGGGAGGAGCTTGGACCTTAGCTGTTGGAAACTGCCGGCTCGGATCCGATATGGATCCGATAACCCATAGGTTGCTGACAAATGAAGTTTACCTACTCAGATGGAACGTTATGGTGAGTACATAACTTCTTATTATATTAAAAAAATAAAATGAATTTGATTACCTAGTTCCTCCGTTTACATCAGAAATAAACATCAGACATTTCAAATGTCAGTGTATACTGGGAATGGAATAATGTGGTTAGGTTGTGGACAGAATGCCCACTACACACAGTGGCTGCAGCTACCAATAACCACAGATGTTTAAAACTGATAGGCTTTCTTACAAAAGCTGAAAAAAAGAGAAGAAAAAAAAGCCCATTTCATGCTGAAGTGCTTCATTCAACACTTGTCTGCAGTGCTGAAAGGCTCTTCTACAGAAGCCAGAAAATAAATATGTAAAAGAAGCCATTTACCTACTGAAGTACTTTGTTTCAGCACCCGTCTCCCATGCAGTATCTCCATGCATTTCTGAATGCCAGTACTGCACCCCCGCAATATAGGCACCTAATGATCACGCCCTGTAACACCTTGTGCCAGTGTTGCAGTGAAGGCTTACAGTACTCATGCATACAGACATAAACAAAAAAGATAAATCACTTTGTGTGCGTACAGCTTTTTGTTATTTTTTTCTTTGAGTGGAGGAGTGCACAAAACCTTTTGACTTTCTCTGTTTGTGGCTATTTGTATCTGTCATCACTCTGTCGCTGGCATTTTGCCCACAACCTTACCATGGCCTCAAATATTGCTTTTTTATATTTGCATTAATTATTTTAAAACCATGCTACATACAAAGTATTAAAACATTTCACCTTAACAGCTTACACAATGGCAAACAGAACTGTGATGATATTTGATCTGTGTATAGCATAGATAGAGATATTAATTGCTGTTCATACAATCATCATCATCTTCTTTCGGCTGTTCCCGTTAGGGGTTGCCACAGCGGATCATCTGTTTCCATTTCTTCCTTTCCTCTGCATCTTGCTCTGTCACACCAACCACCTGCACGTCCTCTCTCACCACATCCACAAACCTTATCTTAGGCTTTCCTCTTTTCCTGTTACCTGGTAGCTTCATCCTTGGCATCTTTTTCCCAATATACTCAGCATCCCTCCTCAGCACATGTCCAAACCAATGTAATCTTGCCTCTCTGGCTTTGTCTCCAAACCTTCCAACCTGGGCTGACCCTCTAATATACTTAGTCCTAATCCTGTCCACCCTTGTCACACCAGTGCAAATCTTAACATCTTTAACTCTGCCACATCCAGCTCAAGCTCCTGCCTTTTTGTCAATGCCACTGTCTCCAACCCATATAACATAGCTGGTCTCACTACCCTCTTGTAGACCTTCCCTTTCACTCTAACAGGTACCTGTCTGTCACAAATCACTCCTGACACTCTTCTCCACCCACTCCATCCTGCCTGTACTCTCTTCTTCACCTCTCTTCCACACTCACCATTATTCTGAACTGTTGATCCAAAGTATTTAAACTCATCCACCTTCGCCACCTCTACTCCCTGCATCCTCACCATTCCTCTATCCTCCCTCTCATTCACACACACATATTCTGTCTTAGTCCAGCTGACCTTTATTCTCCTCCTCTCTAGAGCATATATCCACCTCTCCAGGGTCTCCTCCACCTGTTCTGTACTGTCACTACAGATCACAGTGTCATCTGCAAACATCATAGTCCACGGGGACTCCTGTCTGATCTCATCTGTCAACCTGTCCATCACCATTACAAATAAGAAAAGGCTCAGAGCTTATCCTTGATGTAATCCCACCTCCACCTTAAACGCATCCATCCCTCCCACCGCAGACCTCACCGCTGTTATACTACCCTTGTACATATCCTGTACCACTCTTAGATAATTCTCTGACACTCCTGACTTCCACATACAGTACCACAACTCCTCTCTAGGCATCCAGTCATATGCTTTCTCTAAGTCTACAAAAACACAATGCAACTCCTTCTGACCTTCTCTGTACTTCTCCATCAACAAATTGCTGTTCATACAATATTTATATTGTCATAAATGCATGTTTTTAACTGTCTCAACAGTCAAGAAGCACAGACAGAACTGCTAAACCTGATATTAAAGCTCTCTGCTGGATGAACAAAATATTAACAGTATGTAAATCGAGTGGTTGCGAAGATATTTTAAGCTGTTTACAAAATATTACAAATTTAATAGTTACTATGTTTATTGTGACTTATAAAATCCAGTTTAAAACTTATAACGTAAATAATACTACCACTATAAAATAGTCTGTGTTGAAGAGTTTCCCATTTATACCAGAGCCGAATCAAGGTCAAATGGGGCCCTAGGCAGGATAATAAATCAGTACCCACCCAGAGCAGCCTCCCCCCGATCAGCAGCTCCCTCCCCAGCCATTCCAGTGTTCCACTACTTGGCTGCTTGTCTCCAGTTACCATAAACACTGTTCAGACCGGTCAGTGTGCATACTGCTTTCTTATTTACTTCTACTATGGTTACAGATATTAAAATAAAATAGCACAAATAGTAATAGCCATTTGCTAAACAAACAGTACAGTCTCACAATGAAAACAGACTTTGCATGAGCAGCAAACTAATCTGCCATTGAAACTCTGCCATTGAAATGGCATTAAAATCCACATTCAAAGAAAATGCACCTGGCTGGTGGAGGATTAAGTTTACCTTTGGGCCATTTTCAAACTATAGCTCCTTGCACACATTTTTAGGGCCATGCATAAATGTATGTGTTCTTTGATGCACTTAGGTTCATAGGTTCATACTAGGCTATCTGCCCTAGGGCATTTATAAGCCTAGCCAGAATGTGTTTGGCTTTTGCCACCCATTTTAAATTTATTTTGCTATGCCCTTTTTCGAGGTTAGTATACTGTGCCTCTGTCTAACAGTGACACAGAAGTGATACCCGGGGTAAACCTACAATCTCCCATCCACTCATCAAGATTCCTCTTGAAGAGAGTCAATGAGGGACTCTGCCTAACCTGGACTGGGATTTTATTCCAGAGTGAAGGGAGCCTCTGGGTTATGAATCTGTCCCTCCAGCATGTCCTATTTATTTCAGTGCTGAGGTTCAAGTCTCTCGAGCGCGTAGTTCGATGGCTTTTGGATTTTCTGAGGTGCAGCATGTCCATTAATTCCGGGTTGGACATGGCTTTATACGTCAGGCACAGATCGCCTCTGAACAGGCGGTATGCCACTGAGTAGAGCTGGAGTTTCTTTAACCGGGCAGCATATGGCATCTGTTTGAGCCCTTTGATCCTCTTGGTGAGGTACTTTTGGGGTCTTTCCAGTTGCTGCAGATGTCTGGTAAGGTACATCCCAAATGGGGCATTGTACTCAATTATGGGCCTGATGAGGGAAGAGTAAAGAGGCACGATGACCTCCCCTGATCTAGATGTAAATCCCTTCATGATTAGGTGGGCTATATAAAATGTTTTTCTAATCACTTTGGCCACGTGGTTGTCAAATGAGAGATTGCTATCAACTTGGGTCCCCAGGTCCCTAATTACTTCTTCTGTACTTAATGGATTACCACCTATGTGGTAATTTGTGGCACTTTGTTTTTGCCAAAGGGATGACTATACACTTTTTGGCATTTAGCTTGAGGCCATGGCTCTGGCATCAGTTGTCTGTTTCTATGAGGCCCTTTTGGAGGATGCTTGTGTCGGCTGGAGAGTCGATTATGGCGCCCAGTTTGCAGTCATCTGTGAACTTGGTCAGCCACAGTCCTTCCGTGTTGGCCTGTACCTCCAAGAAATATATACCGAACAAGAGAGGTCCCAGGACTGAGCCTTGTGGGACACCACTTGTAACTGGTTTGGAGTCTGACATGGCTCCAGCAATTCCAACCATGTGGGTTCTGTCCTTGAGCCAGTTTGCAATCCATCTAGTGACATAGGGGTTTATATTTAAGCTGGTGAGCTTATCTATAATGCCCGAGTGGGGTATTGTATCAAAGGCTTTTGCGAGGTCTAGGTAGGCTGTGTGGACCACCTTCCCCTCGTCAATCGCCTTGGTGACTGTTTCAAAGAAATCAACCAGGTTTAAGAGGCAGGATCTGCCCTTAACAAAGCCGAACTGGGTAGGATCCAGTGTCTGTAGGTCCCCAATATCTTTATTTATGAGGTCCATGATGATCCTTTCCATAGCTTTGCAGACCAAGCTAGTCAGGCTTATGGGGCGATAGTTTCCAGGATCCGTTGAGGCACCAACTTTTAAAATTTTTGGAGAGGGGGAACCAAAACCCCGGGTTTTGGGGGGGTGGTTTTTTTTTTTTGGGGGCCCCACTCTTTGGGGGCACCCAAAAATTTCCCTTTTTTAGTAAGGGAGAGCATCCTTTGGCTCCTCAGTGCTCCGGAACATCCTTCCATGGGGACCTCCCAAGATTCAGGTAGCTGGGGACTCTGTCCCATAGGTTGATGCACAAATGAAGTTAACTACTTCAGATTAAGAAGTTATGTACTCACCATAACGTTCCATCTGAGTAGGTAAACTTAATTTGTCAGCAACCATCCCTCCCTCCATCCCCCTGACTTACTTGGATGTTCATGGTATTCCTGTTTCATGACGGATTGTATCCAGGTTAGTCTATAGAGATGATCCTCTTCTCTGATATTGCAAGTATTGCTTTAGGCAAACTCAATCTGAGGTCAGGAAGGGATGGCAGGGGATTATGGGTAGGGGGGAGGAGCTTGAAGCATGGACCTTAGCTGTTGGAAACTACCGGCTTGGATCCGATATGGATCCGATAACCCATAGGTTGCTGACAAAGAAGTTTACCTACTCAGATGGAACATTATGGTGAGTACATAACTTCTTATTATATTAAAAAAATAAAATGAATTTGATTACCTAGTTCCTCCGTTTACATCAGAAATAAACATCAGACATTTCAAATGTCAGTGTATACTGGGAATGGAATAATGTGGTTAGGTTGTGGACAGAATGCCCACTACACACAGTGGCTGCAGCTACCAATAACCACATATGTCTAAAACTGATAGGCTTTCTTACAAAAGCTGAAAAAGAGAAGAAAAAAAAGCCCATTTCATGCTGAAGTGCATCACTTCAACACTTGTCTGCAGTGCCAAAAGGCTGTCCTACAGAAGCTAAAAAATAAATATGTAAAAGAAGCCATTTACCTACTGAAGTACTTTGTTTCAGCACCCGTCTCCCATGCAGTATCTCCATGCATTTCTGAATGCCAGCACTGCACCCCCGCAATATAGGCACCTAATGATCACGCCCTGTAACACCTTGTGCCAGTGTTGCGGTGAAGGCTTACAGTACTCATGCATACAGACATAAACAAAAAAGATAAATCACTTTTTGTGCGTACAGCTTTTTGTTATTTTTTTCTTTGAATGGAGGAGTGCACAAAACCTTTTGGCTTTCTCTGTTTGTGGCTATTTGTATCTGTCATCACTGTGTCGCTGGCATTTTGCCCACAACCTTATCATGGCCTCAAATATTGCTTTTTTATATTTGCATTAATTATTTTAAAACCATGCTGCATACAAAGTATTAAAACATTTCACCTTAACAGCTTACACAATGGCAAGCAGAACTGTGATGATATTTGATCTGTGTATAGCATAGATAGAGATATTAATTGCTGTTCATACAATCATCATCATCTTCTTTCGGCTGTTCCTGTTAGAGGTTGCCATAGTGGATCATCTGTTTCCATTTTTTCCTGTCCTCTGCATCTTGCTCTGTCACACCAACCACCTGCACGTCCTCTCTCACCACATCCATCAACCTTATCTTAGGCTTTCCTCTTTTCCTGTTACCTGGTAGCTTCATCCTTAGCATATTTTTCCCAATATACTCTGCATCCCTCCTCAGCACATGTCCAAACCAATGTAATCTTGCCTCTCTGGCTTTGTCTCCAAACCTTCCAACCTGGGCTGACCCTCTAAAATACTTATTCCTAATCCTGTCCACCCTCGTCACACCAGTGCAAATCTTAACATCTTTAACTCTGCCACATCCAGCTCAAGCTCCTGCCTTTTTGTCAATGCCACTGTCTCCAACCCATATAACATAGCTGGTCTCACTACCCTCTTGTCGACCTTCCCTTTCACTCTAACAGGTACCCGTCTGTCACAAATCATGCCTGACACTCTTCTCCACCCACTCCATCCTGCCTGTACTCTCTTCTTCACTTCTCTTCCACACTCACCATTACTCTGAACTGTTGATCCAAAGTATTTAAACTCATCCACCTTCGCCACCTCTACTCCCTGCATCCTCACCATTCCTCTATCCTCCCTCTCATTCACACACATATATTCTGTCTTAGTCCAGCTGACCTTTATTCTCCTCCTCTCTAGAGCATATCTCCACCTCTCCAGGGTCTCCTCCACCTGCTCTCTACTGTCACTACAGATCACAGTGTCATCTGCAAACATCATAGTCCACGGGGACTCCTGTCTGATCTCGTCTGTCAACCTGTCCATCACCATTACAAATAAGAAAGGGCTCAGAGCTGATCCTTGATGTAATCCCACCTCCACCTTAAATGCATCCATCCCTCCCACCGCAGACCTCACCGCTGTTATACTACCCTCGTACATATCCTGTACCACTCTTACATAATTCTCTGACACTCCTGACTTCCACATACAGTACCACAACGCCTCTCTAGGCATCCAGTCATATGCTTTCTCTAAGTCTACAAAAACACAATGCAACTCCTTCTGACCTTCTCTGTACTTCTCCATCAACAAATTGCTGTTCATACAATATTTATATTGTCATAAATGCATGTTTTTAACTGTCTCAACAGTCAAGAAGCACAGACAGAACTGCTAAACCTGATATTAAAGCTCTCTGCTGGATGAACAAAATATTAACAGTATGTAAATCGAGTGGTTGCGAAGATATTTTAAGCTGTTTACAAAATATTACAAATTTAATAGTTACTATGTTTATTGTGACTTATAAAATCCAGTTTAAAACTTATAACGTGAATAATACTACCACTATAAAATAGTCTGTGTTGAAGAGTTTCCCATGTATACCAGAGCCACCGAATCAAGGTCAAATGGGGCCCTAGGCAGGATAATAAATCAGTACCCACCCAGAGCAGCCTCCCCCCCGATCAGCAGCTCCCCAGCCATTCCAGTGTTCCACTACTTGACTGTTTGTCTCCAGTTACCATAAACACTGTTCAGACCTGTCACTGTGCATACTGCTTTCTTATTTACTTCTACAATGGTTACAGATATTAAAATAAAATAGCACAAATAGTAATAGCCATTTGCTAAACAAACAGTACAGTCTCACAATGAAAACAGACTTTGCATGAGCAGCAAACTTCTCTGCCATTGAAACTCTGCCATTGAAATGGCATTAAAATCCACATTCAAAGAAAATGCACCTGGCCGGTGGAGGATTAAGTTTACCTTTGGGCCATTTTCAAACCATAGCTCCTTGCACACATTTTTAAGGCCATGCATAAATGTATGTGTTCTTTGATGCACTTTCCTGATTGTATTAAATTATATTCCTTGTGTAACACAGCACCACTTGTTAGAATGTGTTTTAAATTTGTAGTTTTGAACATTCTTCTAGTAAGCAATGACGCAAAATATATGAACCAGCAATGATAAAACTACACATTTCGAAACCTTCAACCAAAAAAGGCCACTCCGACATCTGTCATTACAATCCACCAATATCAGTCAATAAGCACAGTCTTTGCAGAAGTAGAAGTCATCCGAATAATTCCGTATTAAAAAGAGCAGTAACTCATGAAGAGGTTGGTACTGGCAAACAACTTTATATTTCAGTGATTCATCTACAAATTCAGTGCCTTCTGCCCTGGAAGAATTAATTGCGTATATAACATAAATAAAATTGGTAAGCTTTTAATATTGCAATAGGGAATTAACTGACAAATCAACAAGTTCATAGTTAGTGGGCATTTCATACAAAGGAGGACACACTCAGTTGTGCAGAACCCTTATCCCCCCTTAACATGCACCAAATAATCAGCAATCGAAAGGGCACTGCAATGTCAGCACTCCATCTACATGGTGTTGGAGGTAGAATCCCACAGCCTTCTGCACCAGAGGTAATTATGCTACTATCACTGCTTTCAAATTCTACAGCACAAACATTGATTGTCATTTTTTAAGCAAAACATTTAGTTCCACATTGAAAACAGACTTAGCATGAGTAACAGTAAACTTCCCTTTCCTTGAAACTCACATTTCCACAAAAATGCACTGAAACTCATAATTCCTTGAAAATGTACTGAAACTCAAACTTCATACTTCCATCAGCATTCTGGTAGTTGGTGTGGAGGATTCAGGCTCTTGCCTCTTGTAACCAAGTTACAAGGTCAAGCCTGATCAAGTTAATTGGCTGCCCCCCCCCAGGCTAGGGCATTACATGCCATACCACCATATCTCTCAACATCTTGGAACAAGAAATCTGGACAAAGCCTAAAATAGTTGGGGGACAAAGACCCAAAAATATGGATAGATTTTAAATATTGCTCCTATAGACTTAGAAAGTTGCTTGAATAACAGGATTTGTGCTTGTGTGCATTTTCTGAAGGAAATAGTCTGAAACTCAAATCTGTGATATTAGTTATTGCAGAAAAAGAGCTGATCATGACACCATGACAGGATGTGAGTTTATGGTTACTTTAGATGTCACATCCTTGTTTGCGGTCATCCCTAACCAGATTGGTATTACTTATGTACATAATTTTCTCCTTGAGGATGGGGCCTTAACTGTTGATAGAATAGATTTCATTTGTTTCTTACTTGAATTAGTATTGGAACATAATGTCTGTATTTTGGGTGAAGAATACTACTTAAAGACCTCTGGCATAGCTATGGGCACTTCGTGCCCATAGCTATGCCAATATGGTCATGGCCTCCTGGGAGACTGAACATGTCTTGAATGCTGTAGAACATAGACATCCAAAAACAAATGAAAGAGTCCAAACTGGCCATTGTAAAATGTAAGCGCTTTCAGGTTAAAAAACCCTTCATCAGACAAACTTCACATAACCATGACGGTCTTTAACAGAGTATTTTGTCTAATAACAAATTCATTACCCTTATTACAGCTTAACATGTAACCAGGTGTGTGACTTTGAGGAAGGTGTTTTATTATTTATTTTGTCCTCCCTCATTTGTCGGGTTCATCATTGTCACATTTTGAGCATACCAGTAAAGTGTGTGATTCAACAGAAAGCAGGTTTTACAAAACATTCATGTCTAGCTGAAAGGGTCTCCAGACCAGCCTAGCCTACTCATCCGGTTAAAAAAACAAGGCTAAAGCAGCTGTCTGTTGAATTTGTCTGCCGTAAAGGGACAGTATCAGACTGTTGAATCAATTTCATCCAGAAATGCAAAGCTGCTTACCTAAAGAGCCAATATAACCTGTTAAAACACATGTGCGCATACACACACACACACAGACACCTGCTTACCTTTTCTCATAGTAGAACAGCTAGTTTAAATTCTGCACCAAAGTGTGGTGTGTGTGTATACTTCCACGGTGGCATGCATGTGGCACACGCATGGTTCTCCTTAAAGAAGACACTGCTACCGCAGTGTTAAGAAGTGTTTTTTTTATTATTTTTTTTTTTTTTTTTTTTTTTAAGTATATTATTAAAATAAATGTTTAAACCTCCTGGCCAGAATGGGGCCCTCCCCAGCCACAGAGACCTAGGCGACTGCCTATGTCGCCTACTGTTGGATCTGGCTCTGATTTGCACTTCTTTAGTAACAATTATGGTTAAATGTGAAAACATACAGGAGGGCTTAATAAACCCTATACAGTCATTTTCTACCTTGATGCATATGGTAGCAACAAGTTTTAGATTCAGTAAACACAGTGTACAGGTGCACACCACCACACAAACAAGGTTAACAGCGTGGAATGCTAATTACAGCATAAGCAGCTTAAATGCATACTAATCAGCCAGTCTAACACAATGTAGCTATTCAACAAGCTATAAAGCAACTTTGTAGACTCTGTGCTGGTTTTTCCTGCAAATTCCAAAACCTTTTGGAATACAGCCATGGAAAAGAGTCTACACTGAAAGAATGTTAGGGGCTGCTGCTGCTTTAATTCATGTGTATGTGCAACAGGCTGTACCCAGTGCTGCTGCTGCTGCCAATATGCCTAGGCCAAAAAGAAGAGTTTTCACGCCCTGCTTAACTTTTCACAGCCTACATGACATGGAAAATGTAAAGCGCTACAGGGTGGATAGAAATATACTTCACAAGCTCTGTGACCTCTGTCAGCCTCAACTCAGAGCCAGGGCCAACCAAGGGAAATCCATCCCAGTGGAGACAAAGGTGTGTGTAGCACTTCAATCTTAGCTGCAGGTACCTTGCACAGACCAACAGGGGGCATGCTGGGGGGTATTCCAGGCATCAGCATCCTGAATGCTATGCTCCAACATGCCAGTGATCACACATATTCTCCCTGTAGTCCTGAGTAGAGGGACAGAAATATGCAGGAGTTCTGTCATGCAGCACACTACCCTGAAGTGCTGTGTGCCATAGATTGCACACATATAGAAATTAAGGCACCTCCCCCGGAACAGGGTAGGCTGTACATAAACAGAACGGGCTACCAGTCTGTCAACTGGTAAGTCATGTAATGCCAATGGAATAATCTTGAATGTGTCTGCTGGCAACCCTGGCAGTTACCATAACTCGCGCCTGCTGGCCCTTTGAGATACAAGTGAGATCGCCACTCTCCAGACGGGAACTTGCTGTCCCCCCTCCACCGAAAACACCTGGCTAAAAATCTGCCTTCTTAGCAAAAGAAATCCAGTTCAAGGACTGGTGCTCAGTAGCCAAAGACAGGAGCATTAACACCTCTAAATGGCTCTACGTCCATCTCCTAAATACTTCATCCTCATTCAGAGTTACTAAGTATTAAAAAAATAAATAAACAAAAAGGTTTCTATCCTGGTAGTGGTGTGCTCACTTCATCTTGGTCACCTTACCCATTCCCCCATACTCTCAACAATTTTAGCTTCCTACAGTTGAGCTTATCGCCCTAGCTCTCTTCTTTCACTTCTGCAATTACTAATTCTAGCCATAGCGTTCAGAAGCTACAGACTGCCCCCCCTCCCCCTTCTTTTACTTTCTTTGCCAAGGTTATCTAAACATCATCTGCTAACTCCCCTTAGGCTATCCCCTCTAACTACTACTGCATTCACACTGTAAACTAATGCTTCTAGGTCTCACTGTTTTTCTATCTTAGTGATTCTGCTGCTTGCGGCTCTGCTGCTGCCTAAATCTTTCTCTCTCTCTGTTTCACACCCTTTTTTTCTTAACTTTTTTTCTCTTTTTCTATAACATCTCCCGCTTTACTCTGTTACCCCTTCCTCCATTCATTTCACCCTAACTCTCGCTTCTTTTCTCTATGCCCCTTCCCCTCTCTCTCTTAACTCCATTATTTATTGTTCCTCTCTGACCTTTCCCCTGTCTGTGAGGCACACCCAAGGTTAGCATCCTGAAATCCTCTAGCACCATTTATAAACACCTTTTATCTCCTGATCCTCTTGCAATCTCCTGGCCCTCTGAGATAGAGTGACCTTGCCATGTAAGTTACTGCAATAAAATGTATTAAATAATGTATTTCATTGCGGTCTTGATAAATATTTGTATTGCTTAACTGCTCCCTGTATTCCAGCAGGCATTACTTAGAATCTAAACTTTCAGAAGTTGAGTTTTTTGTTATACACTGCTGCTGCATCAGTAAAATGATTGTCTACCCCCTTTTTCTGAACTGAACTCTGCAAAATAAGTATGCCTATTGGTGTAGCTTTCTTCTTGTATGGGACATAGTGAAGTACTCGCTAATGTTACAAACAGTGATTTTTAAAGCATGTGCTATATTTTGACTCTGTAATTCTGCCTCAATGCATTGCCTAACTGTTGCATTTCTATGTGTGGTGAAACCTAAAAATTCTGTTATCTGTCTGACTAGGAAATTAATAGAAGCTACTACAAGGAATTGTTGTAAATGTATTTGGCCAGATTTCACTAATGTATTGGAATTCCAGGCAAAATTACTTCCCTTGCTAGACTCAGAATCTTATTGAAGCTACTTCCTGGATATGTTTTTTCTGGTTTAATGCCTTTTTATCTAATACTGCAAATCTGATCATTTCCTTTCTATTACATTCACTAGTGGTGACTGCTCCCCCTTCCTGCACCAAGTTAAAAGGCCCCCTTTTCTCTATCGATGCTCTCAACCTAGTTACATTTCTGCTTAAAATATCTGTCCAGTTGTTCAGCATTTTTCTTTCTCCCCTCTGCTGCTCCCTCCCCACACCTGAGAACCTATGCTCTCTCCCTTTAGCATTGTCTTTCCTGTCTGCTGCGTCTTCCATTTCCTTCTAGTCCCCCATCTTAAGTCCTTCCTTGTATCGCTCTAATTGTAGCCAATGCCTTCAGCCATACTTTGTTTTACTTCTCTCTTTTTAATATACAGTCTCCAACTGATAACTTGTGCTCCCCCCCACTGAAAACACCTGGCTGAAAATCTGTCTTCTTGGCAAAGAAATCCAATCCAAGCACTGGTGCTCGGTAGCCAACGAGAGGAGCATTAACACCTCTAAAGGCTTTACATATGTCTCCTAAATGCTCCATCCTCACTCAGAGTTACCAAGTATTTTTTTTTAAATAATAAAAAACAAAAAAAGTTTCCTACCCTGGTAGTGGTGTGCTGACTTCATCTCATTTGCCTTACCCCCCCCCCACCACACACACTCTCAACAAGTCTAAATTCCAACAGTTGAGTTTTTCACCCTAGCGCCCTTCTTTCACTTCAGCACTTAGTAATTCTAGCCAGTGTTCAGAAGCTACAAACTCCCACCCCCTACTCTTTCACTTACTTTGCCAGGGATATCTAAATATCTACTGCTAACTTCCCTCAGGCTATCCCGTCTAACTACTGCTGCATTCTTGCTGTAGTCTAACGCTTCTAGGTTTCACTGATTGTTTCTCTACCTTAGCAATTCTGCCACTCGTGACTCTGAGTGAAGTGAGCCTGAGAGTACACTGCACTTATAGCTGACTACCTGTTACTCCTCCCACCTCTGCACCTCCTCTCGTACTCATCTAATCGCAGTATCACCTTTTCCCTCCTTTTTTTTCACCATATTGTCCACCCTCCTCCTCCTTAGCTAGCTGCTCCAACTCACTCCTCCCACTTAATACATCCCAGTCCCTCTGGTTCTGTCTTTCTCGCCTTGTTTCACCACCCCCTACTTCTACACTCCCATTGTTTCCACCTCTTCGTCTGACTCCTCCCCCTTACCAAACCTACCTACAGTCAAATTTCGTCCCTGACTAACTACCCAGTTCCAACTACATCCTCAACCTTTCTTCTCTTGCTTACTGGCTACCCCTCAATCCCACCCCTGTCCTGCGACATTCATTCTTCTATCTCTCACCACCTTCTCTCCTTATGTTCAACTGCCCCAGTAAACCTAATTACACTGTCTTAATCTTCTCACCCACTACTTTCTAATAAATCTTTCTCCTGTGATTATACTTTCACCTGCAACTCGTTTACGTCCACCTACCTTCTACTATCTGTCAATATCCAAACATGCTCTTTACTCTCATTTCCACACTTTTCCTCCTCCTCTTAACCTACTTCTCCTCATATCACACTGTAATTCTGTTCTCCTCCCACCTAACTCTACTCACCATACCTTTCATACTCATTCTCCCCTCTCTTTCACAATATGTCCATCAGTCTTTCAAACCACTAACTCATTCCTGCACAGGATAAGAATAGCCCCCCAGTTTCTCTTGTCACCCAAATTCTAAGCACAAATAACACCTCCAGCATCTCCCTCCCGTAACTTCTCTGCCCCCATAAGACCTTACTTCTCTTTGGAAACACACACCCCAACTGTGGTCCACTTTCCAACCCCCTCACAACCATCTCCACCACCAAACCAGCACAGTTGCTAAGCTCTCACCCTATACTCACTCAGCATACTCAGCATCATGAACTAAATCAGTGAATTCCATGCTTGGATGGTACACAACTCTGACATAATTACAACCACCAAAACATGGCTCCAACTCCACATTTCAGACAATGCATTTCTACCTACTGGTTATAACATTGCTCATTTTGACCAACCAAACAAAAAAGGAGGAGTTGCCATAATATACTCTGACCACCTGAACCTGCCCCATGTTTCTAATCTTCCCCCCTCATTTCACCCAGCTGAACTCTTACTACTTAACTTTAAACTCTGCAACCATAAAATCCTAAACACAGTTGCTATATACATACCAACTGGTGACAAAGTACCTATACTAGAACAAAACCTCTCATGGCTCACCCTCAACATGCCTAATGAAACCACTGTCCTGGGAAGTGTCAATATAAACTGGCTATCCCAAACATCCAACTCGCCCTCCTCCTGCCTAAACGTACACTGCTTCACACAACTTATCTTATCCCCCACACACATTAACAAGCCTGCCAACTTCAGTACTGTTATAAATTCTAGTCTCCAGTCCTGAACTTTCTGAAGCTCTATCTAATTTCATCAGTGACCACTCACCAGTCTGTGTCAGAAGATTTTACCCTCACCATCAAAGGCCACACAAATACAAAAACTGTCTTGGCATCTCTAACTTCCATCCTGACACATGACTTGCTGTCCTCTGTCAACTGTTTTTTCTGTCATACCTGCCATTAGATGATGCAGTCCAACAATTTAATTTCATATTTCTAAATGTACTCCACTCCCTTGTCCCCCCAAACCATAAGAGTCAAATCCTTCTGCTCCCCCTGGCTATCCCAATCCATACGCTCTCTAATGTACAACAAAGTTTCCAGGCATTGTCTCTTGACTAGGATCAAATCCCCTCCCCATCAACTAATCTACAAAGAACTTTGCAACCTTGCTAAAAAAAACAAGTCAGCATTGACAAGAAAAACTTTTACCTAAATCCTTAAACTACACGTCATAGCGACCCCAAAAAAGTCTGGAACACTATTGACCAAATCCTCCACTCTGGTAACCCCCAACACCAAACCCCTGTAGAAACAGTACTCCCCTTGAAACAGCCGCCTTGCTTAACTCCTGCTTTATAAACTCCATCAGTAAACTAATGCCAAACTTAAACTCCCCTAACTCCACTGACCCCCACCACCTGTAACCAAAAAAATTATTTCTTTCTTAAGCCTGTTCCCACCAGCTACATCAAATATCTCCTACTAAAACTTAAGCCCTGCTCTGCCTCTGTCAACAACTTACCTCTTTTTTCCTTAAGCTAGCTGCAAACTCCGTAGCATGCCCTATTTCCATACTTCTAAACTGCTCTATATCTGAGTCTACAGTTCCCTCACTGTGGAAACAATTCTGTACTGTACCAATCCACAAAGGTGGCATTTCTATTCAACTATCAAACTACCGCACTGTCACTTGTACTGTCTCCCTCTCAAAAATACTAGAAAAATGTGTACATAAGCAAATCATGGACCATCTTCTCCTAGAAAACCTACTCACCAACACTCAGCATAGCTTCTGTCCTAATCACAGTACCTCTGTGGCCCTTACCTCATATACACACTCCTCCATTTTTCTAGTCAGAGAGAAGACTTGTTTCCTGTCTCTTCCTAGACCTCTCTAAAGCTTTTGACACTGTCTCTCACCCAAACTACTCTCCAAACTCAGTCTCTCATCCAAACTACTCTCCAAACTCTCCGACCTCAACCTCTCCTCCCCTAACATATCTTGGTTCACCAGTTACCTCTCAAACAGACAACAGCCCATTAAATGGCTCTCCTCACTATATCCCTCTTCCTTCCTATTAAAATGAGAGTTCCACAAGGATCTATTCTCGGTCCCTTGCAGTTCAACGTCTTCACCAGTCAGCCCTATATGTTCTGTCCACAATCTACCCTCATCCAGTATGTGGATGACTCCACTATCATAACTACCTCTGGTACCCTCTCTGACCTGCACATCTGCCCCAAAACTCCTTTAACTGTATTGAAAAATGGACCACTAACAGCCAGCTAATTCTCAATCTCAAAAAGACCGTAATTCTATTTTTCCCGAAATGGCTCATCCATCTCAAACCAACCCTCTCTATAACATCACTTAACACTGTCATCAGTTTTGAAACCCATACTAAACTCCTTGGCACCATCATAGATTATCAACTAAAATTTGACCTACAAACCCACCAAAACTTGGTCTATTGTACAGGAACAAAAGATGTCTCACAAAGGACTGTCATCTCTCTAGCCTATACCTACCTTTGACCTAGCCTTCTCTATAGCTCAGAAATCCTAACCAACTTGCAAACTAGTCTACTAGCTAAACTCAAAGCCACCTACAATAACGTAGACAGATTTGCAGCAAACCAAACCTCTACCTCCCATGACTGCAATTTTCTCAAGGCCTTCAATTAGACTTCCCTGACCAGCTTCTATCCTCACAACTAATTGTCATTCATATTATTATTAATAAACTCTGACTGCCCTGGCATCTCTTTACTCATCTCTCTGTATACACTAGCTATAAACCTCTGGAGCTCAGACCAGCACTTCACCTAAACATATACAAACCCAAAAAATCATTAGGTAAAAACTTGTATAGCTACTGTTCTGCCATCTCCTGGAATAAACTTCCCCTGGCCATCTGTAAAGTACCTTGCACACAAGTATTCAAAAAAAAGATCTCAAAGACCACCTTCTTAACACCTGGACATGTCTTTGCAAAAACCCTCCTTGAAATTCCTCTCCTAAAAACACCACTTTATCCCACTCTCTCTGACTGCTCTAACTTCTACATCTTTACTGCTGTGCTCACCTCTACCCCCAAACTGCTCTGCTTTACACTTCCTCTTACTCATCCACTCCCTGTTGCTGTCTGTTTTTGTCCCCCTTACTCCCTCTTCCTTAACTATACATTTCCTCCCTCTGAACTTGCTTAGCCTTTTAGTTCCATACCGCTACCATTTCCTCATATTTTGTATATAAACTTATGAATGTATATATACTGTAAATAGTTTGTTTACTTCTCCCACTAGCTGTTGTATAAGGCACATTGACAGCATAATTTGTAGTTCTTACATGCTAATCTAGTGCATTTCTTATTATATTTTTTTCTGTAATGTTTTATCATATATTAACTTTTGTAAACTATGTTTGCACTCTTTGGAGGTTTTCTACCCAGGCCTCCACTGAAAAAGGGATCTGGCTCAGTTGGACATTCCCAGTCAACAAATGTCAAATAAGTAAATTAAATAAATCAGACGCACCTTCCAACTGTACCAGATGTTTGCTAAGGGGGACATCCCACAGGGTAATTTACTGGGGGATGTAGGCTATGCACTGGAACCGTGGCTGGTGACACCCATAAAAAGTCACGGAATAATGTTAATAATGAGGCACACAGTCGCACCAGAAATATCATAGGGTGTGTGTTTGGGCTGCTGAAGTCATGGTTCTGGTGCCTAGATGCATCTGGGGGAGCCCTACAGTAGACACCACAGACATGTACAGAAGTATTCACAGTATGTGCCATGCTGCACAATATCATCCTGAGAAAACTGCTTCAGCAGGATCAGCAAGGGGAAGGGGCACACATCCCCCCATCAATACCAAGGTCACTTCGGCCACAGGGAGATGAGGGGTCATTGGGGGAACCACCAGCTGCTGTGGGTGTAGATAGACATATGCCCTTACATTGGCTAAGAGACAATACGTAGCACACTCACTCACCACCTAGGGGCCGACAACCTTCATATGCACATGCATATAGTAACATTGATGCCAAGCAGCTCACACAACCTTTACCCCCCCCCCCCCCCCCCCATGTATTGGCTGTGTATTGCTTGCATCAGAGTCTGCCTTAAACTTAAATCATGTCAACTGCTGCATTTACAAGGTAAGTCTTGAACCTCGAGTGTATTGTGTAATAATTTGAATGAGTGGCATATACTTGTATTTCACCAATTGGTACTGTAAGCAAGTAAAAGGTGGGAGATTATTACAGAAATGATCTTAACATGGCAGCAGAGATTTGCATGTCCATCAAGTGGTAAGCCTCAGGCGTCAAAGATTCATAGTCATACCTTGCAAAAGTACTGATAATCACTGCATGCCCTCAGTTTAACACAATATATTTGTACTGGAAAATCTAGAGAGAGAAATTGGAAAGCAATGGTGCACATTGCAATTTCTGACTTAACAACCCTCACAAGATCATTCACAATAAAGTTAGGAAATGTTGATGCTATCAACTGTCCACCTTTCCAAGGCCAGTATAAGTCAAAGGTAAAATTACCAGTTCAACACCACAAATGCAGATATACTAAGCACTAAGTCAGCTATGCACCCTGAACATCGGACACAAAGCTTATGTATCCCTGAATCAAAAAGATAGAAAACAGGGATAAGGCAGTTATCACTTGCACAGGGTGTTGCTTGGTGGGGCAGGAGGCCTAGACTGCCACTAAAGTTTGGTGAGTGTGTGTGAGTAAGAAAGAGAAGTAGCCAGACAGTTTGACAGACCAACAAATGGCCGGTGAGACAAAGTTTTAAGCTGCTTGGCTGAACCATGTAACTGTTGTGCGTGTGTCTGTACGGGTCCCCCAGGTGAAACTGGTGTGTGTCTGCATGAACACAGCCAAGCTCTGTACTGGCTCAATGTCTTGGTACATTGGACAGGTGTGAGCCATGCATGGTAGAGGTGGCAATTCATCGTTGTTGTCCCCAGTGACTAGAACTGGTTCTACCAGGAGTTGCACTGACACTTCCATGCCCATAGATGCACTGCTGCTACTTGAATGTGACTGATGTCTGCTGGACAATGCCCAGGATAAGGACCCTATGGCCTGTCAGTCTGGGTGTGGACAGCAAACTCCCTGATGGAGCAGTGGAAATATGCCACTGTTAGAGCATGATTGAGCACGGCCATGTTGGCTAACAGATGATGTGGCTGACCTACTCCCACAAGGATGCCATTCCCCTCCCAGCAGATGTTCCATCACAGACAAAGCTTCTTTCAAGTCAGACACCCCTCATTTCAACTTGTCATTCATCTGAACCATTGAATTGGTGACACGGAGGCAGTCATTCATGTCGGCCTGTGCCACATGTACAACCCTGAGCATTTGTCTGGAGCACCTTTGGGAACAAGTCTACATCTCAGTGATGGCCCTAAACATACGTTGAGTGGCACGGGAAGAAACACCTGGACCAGGTGGAGGTGGGACAGCAGGCTTCCTCTGAGTACCCTTATCAACCCTCCTGCATGTCACTTCACTCACACTTTAACCAGGCTCAACAGGCACTGAAGCCACAGTAACCATACATCCCTGATCAATGGCCTCACTCTCCACGTGCCCAATATCTGTGGGATCACTGGAATGGATAAGTGTAGGCCTACTGGCTGTGTCCAGTGGAGTTGCAGGGGATGGCTGTATGTCAACCTCATAGTTAGATTCACCCTCTGCACCCCTAACTGTGCCTCAGTTTGGCCACCATCATCACAAAGTCTTTTGATACACAGAAGTCAGATGGCAGTGGGCCCACACTTCCACTGTCATGATCACTTGTGATATTTCTTTCCTATATTTGTTGCTTTTTAATAAGTACACTACTCTAGTCCAATATATGCTAACAAACTAACAGTGGTACCACTGTTAACAGACAGTACAGCAATGTACACAACAGGCCTGACATCAACAGAATACATTAAAATAGTTCTTTAAATTGCTGCAAAGCTGTTTTGTGTGGCAAAGATTTTTTTTTGTTTTGTTTTTTCTTATTCCTTCTTGGTTTTTTAAATTTTTTTTGGGGGGGGATGGGGCAATGTTTGTGTCGCTTGGCACAGTCACGGGGCTGGAGGAAATGAATGGCAGGTTTGGCAGTGCTTATCCCATTTGTATGAAGTGCAGCAGTGTACAAAGTGGACAACTGACCGCCCAGGAAGCAGACAGGACCCAGACTGTCAAAAATAGAAACCATATACATTCAATTAATTGTGTTGGGCACTGTTCAAACCTGCTAAGTGGCATTGTATGTCATTGTCACATCGAACACCTGCAGAGAGAACCTAGACAGCCAAAAATACAAACTGAACACATTCAATTAATTCTGTTGGGCACTGCGCAAACTAAGTGGCATTGCACAGAATGATAAGTTAACACAGAATGATAAGTAATTAGAGAATGTCATGTAACTACTCCTGTGGCAGCAGATGTAAGTGTAGGGCTGGAGTACAGATGGTCCTGGGTTCTAGGTGTGCAACCTTTTTATTTATTTTTTTTTACTGTTGTGACATTACAGTTTATAGCAATGCACTGAAACATGTGTTTCAGCTGTCTTGTGGCAACAGGTGTAAGTGAAGGACTGCTATGCACATCGTCCTGGGTTCTGATACAAGGTATTACATGCAGTTTTACTGTTGTTCCACTTCCCATTATATTCACTCTGTTTTAACATTTTAGATAGTGGAGTTGATATTATACGTATGAGGGATGACACCCTATTGTGTTTATTTAGTCATTTATTTATGTATTATCAGATTTATTATCAGATGTATGACTGAGGGTATACTGTGTACTATATTTCTGTAAGTATAATTCTTGTGATCTGAACTTACATGGCCTTCACATTTGCCTAGCACACATACACAACTGCCTCTATATCCAGTAACCTTGTCATGTCAGACGTGTGCACGAGTAACAGCTTATACTATCACCTGCATTTATGTGCGATACCAGAGTATGATTGAGCAGCACTTCTGTAGCAAAGATGGAAAATCATGCTGTGGAAACAGATGTTTTGTCTTTTATGCCTAGGTTTGAATCCTATGTAAAAATCAATTTTCTCATTCCTCATTGCTTGGCACTGCTGCTGTCTGCGCACCATTGTGCAAATGCATAGCTCAATTGTGCGGACTGCAGTAAACATAACTGGAATTGGCTGGAAAGCATCAATGTTCTGTAGTCCTAGCTCTCCTTCATTCTTATATACGGGATCGGAGCCAATCCTCTGCTCTGACTCAGCCTATTTACAAGCTGGATATCTTCTAGTTGGCTCGAGGCTAGGTAGGTATCCAATGGTGCACCAGTACAATCCCCAGATCTCGTTTGCCACTTCGAGTTCGGTTGTGCTTCTCTTTGGCTCTGGCTAAGTTTTTGAATTTATTCAAAATTTTTTGTACTTTCTAGTCAAAACTGTTATATTATATTTGTTAGTCATATTTAGTATAGTTACCCTTTATAATTGTGCCATTGTGTGCAATCTTTTGGTAAATTGGCCTTTTCACGTCATTGTATTGGTATCCTGTGTGCTGGTTTTCATGTTATTAATAGAATTAGTATTTGTAGGTACCTTTTGCGATCATTTAGGCTGTGTGTTGTTTTTTAGGCATTAGTCTAAGTTTGTGGCGGTTTCCCGCTTGCTAAATTGTTAGCGTCGTTAACAGAACGAGGTTCTGTTTGTTTCCTTAGTCATAAGTCTGAGTTTTGAAGTTTCCGCTTGCTTCTTTGATTAGCAGTGTTGACAGAACGAGGTTCTGTTTCCTTATTGAGTAAATTGAAAGTTTCACAGTATTCCTATTTGAGTGTGTGACTTCCCTGCTTATTGTATCTTACCTAGGTATGTTTTAATTAGAAGACCTAGTTGTTTTCCGTTTCCCTTCCTGCCCGGGCTAGGACCGTTTAAATTAGAGGACCTAGTCCTCTCCTTTTTCTTCTTTCTGTGAGTGTGTGTGCTCATCTCTGTGAGAATGTCTAAAGAAAGTAAGGACCATAAGCCATCTGGCTTTAAGAAATGTATTAAATGCTCACAGAAGATGTCCATAACGGATGGCCACAGTAACTGCGTTTACTGTCTGGGGGCCATCCACTTACAGGAAACTTGCTTATTTTGCCACTCTTTCAGTGCTAGGGTGTTGCAGGAAAGAAAAAAATAAGCTCATCCTAAAAGGTCTTCTTAAACCTTCCTTTGAGGAACATCTGGCCAGCTGTTCCTCTTCTAGATTCCAGGGATCTAAAAAGGAAAAGTCAAAGTCCTCTTAAAAGGCCGTCCCCGGCACCGGCTGGTGTCTCGGAGCCACCTCTTAAAATCAGTAAATCGGATAAGTCCACTGTCTCGTCGGCTCCACAGAGCTCTGTGCCAATTGAGAGCAGTACTGTGATTGCAGGGTCGATTCCAAGTATTTTGGAGCCGACCGCTATGACCATTTCTCATATGGATACTCTACTGGTCTCCCCTATATTGAAGTTTCCAGTACTGCAGAGATCCCGCTCTCCTACTCTGTCATCCAGGTCTTCCAGGAGTTTATCAGAAGAAGATGTGGAGAGGGCAGTGCTGAGACTGTTGAAGTCATCAGCTTTACCTAAATTATTGTTGGCTCCAACCCAGTCCGTTCCGAAGCCATTTGAGTCTGTTAAGCCCCCTTCGATCATTTCTCCTCCGAACCATGCTAATCTTTCGAGCCGGAGTGTTTGGTACCACTGGTGGAGCCATCGGCTCCAGCTACCCCTGTTGCAGTTTTGGAGCAGAGTTCTGCTCCGACGCTCTCGGCTCCGTCCGTAGTGTCTAGGAGCCGAAGCTCCCTGGTTGGCCCAGACAGGGATGCTTGAAACCGAACTTCTTCGGTTCAGAGTCTTCCTCTCGGCACGTCAGCGAGGGTGAGTCCGGATCCTACATCTATCTCAGAGCCGGGGGCCCTGGAGCCGATGGCATTCTCGGCTTCCTCAGAGCTGGAGAGATCTTCAGAGCCAGGGAGGTCGGCATTCGAGATGATGAGGAGAGTGCTGTCCCCATCGTCGGCTCCTACCAGGGGTACCGACACTCTTCCCCCTAAGGCACCTACTTCTGTCTCAGCTCCTACTCTCTCCATGGATAGCAGAGATCCTCCGCCTCGGGAGCCACCAGCTGGTTGCCCCCACTCTTCCGAGACCTCCCCGGAAGGAATATCCTTCCGAGGAGCCTCCACGGAAGAGGACATGTAAGAGGAAGCATGTAGACTCCCAGGATGAGCCTCTGACACTGACCTTGAGGAGTCAGAAGGGTCCCCCAAGTCGTCCTCTGATGTCTCCTTTGTAGACATCCTGGAAATCCTTAAACAGAGGTGCGGCTGGCCCACTGTCGTCCCTTCTGATGAGTCAGTGTACCTGAAGGCTTTCAGGTCACAACCTTCAGCCTCTTGGGTGTCTCCGCCCTTCGAACTAATGGAGCTAGTTAGACGAAAGGTGTGGGATACTCCTGATGCTGTGGAGACAGTCCCCAGGGGACCAAATAAATTTCTTTCTGCACCCCCAGAAAATGATTTTTTGTCTAAAGGTGATGCCATGGTGGTGGCGGCGACCACTAAGAAGGAGCTAGCTGAGACGTCTTCTGTTCATCCGCAGAATAAGGAGTCTGGAATAGTGGACAGATATGGGAAGCGTATATTCTCTTCAGTGGCATTTACCCTTAGATCGCTGAACTACCTTACTCACTTCATGAGGCTTCAGAGAGATCTCCATAAAGAGTTAGGAGATTCTCTACAAAGTACATATACTGAGGGAGTCCCTGATAAGGTGTCTGCCCAGTTGTCCACCTTGAACTCTATCATCACCTCTTCCATGCGGCTTACTTCGTATGCAGCCAGTGGAGCAAGTAGAGCAGCAGGTTCAGGAATTTCCCTAAGGCATCATTCCTGGATGCGTTTGTGTAACTTTGCAGAACCGTTCAAGTCTACCTTTACCAACGCTCCCTTCGGTTCCTCATTGTTTAGACCCAAGGTAAAGGATACTCTCACCCGGTGCTTGCAAGAAGGAAAAACACACACTGCCATGGGAGTACATTTTACTGTTCCCTCTAGACCATACGCTATGGGTCAGATGGGTGGTAAAATGTGGTTCAAGAAGTCCCAGAGGATGTTCTTCATCTCACATTGCTGCAGTCCTTACACTTGGGTAGTCCGCTGTCCTCGGTCGGCCCGAATATCAAAGTATAAGGCTGACGTCGGTCAGGGCGCATTTGACTGACATCAGGACGTCAGGGTACAAATGCGCATGACCGACGTCATATCCTCAGTCTTTTTTGCCGCATGGTCCGATGCAGAAGCAGCATTGCAAGTGCCGGTTGGCGTTCTGAGATTTTTCGATTTAGAAGTTTCAGACCGAGTTCAAAGTTGGCTAAGTACCCGCTGGGGAATATTTTAGTTTTTCTTGCCTCAGTCATTTACCGGATGTCAGAAAAAGTCAATAATTGCATTTCTTGTGGGAAACAGATACCGCATAGAGATTATCATACTTTGTGTATTCCTTGCTTAGGGCCTGAGCACGACGTTGTTGGCTATCGCTCTTGTGCTAGATTTAATAAATGGACTATAAAGAGAAGGTTGGATTGTGCAAGGTTAGTCTTTGGGAAGCGGTGCAACTATAAAATGCCGTCGGATGCTCCGACGCCCGCTTCAAGAAGCGCAAGGACAAGGCAGTTAAGCCTAGGCTAGAAGAACCGTCTGTACCGGACGCCGGTTCTTTAGAGGTGTCGGTGGAGCCGGTGGCTCCACCGGAGGTTTCTTTGTGTTCCCAGGTTGAGACCTTATTATTGCAAGATGTGGCCTCTCAGGAGACAAGTCAGGCTGAGGGGGCTTCTCAGGTTACTATACTCCCCTCCCTTCCTAAGGTGGCTAGGCCCTCTCCTTCTGTTTCAAAGGCTTCTCCCAGGGGCAGGCCAGGTTTAGCTTCAGTTGGTGTTACCCCTAGCTCTAAAGGTACTGTGCCCAAGAAGCATATGCTTAAAATGGCAGAAGATTTGATTACTTTGATTAGGGGTTCTATGCCCCTCCTGATAAGAGACCTAGGGTGGAGCCTGAGCTGGGGGGTTTTGAGCAGGCTTCAGATGTTTCAGAGTCTTCGGCTGAAGACTTGCAGGAGTACTCTCCTTATTCTGATTCTGATGTGGATGATTCTACTCCTTCTGCTACTCCTCCTGAGGATTTTTCTTTTTCAGAAACTCTTCATTCCATGAGGGAGCATTTTAAGTGGGAAGGTCAAGACTTCTCTGATTCCAGGAAAAGGCTTAGGGAATTTCTGTTTTTACCCCAGCATAGGCCTTTGGCTATACCTCCTGTTTTGGATGTAGTGGAAGATGTTTTACAGAGGCTTCTCTTAATCCTGATTCTTTGCCTCCTGCTCCTGTTAAGCCGGATAGGTATTACAGGGTGCCTGAAGCTCATAAGTATCTTTTAAGAGTCCTAGGGCAGACCCAGAAACTGTTAGCCAGGGGCCTAAAGGTGTTAAGGCTTCTGTTGTTAAAAATCCGTTCCTGCAGACAAGGAGGCTAGGGCCTTGGATAGATGGGGAAAGAAAGTCTATACTTCTTCCACTCTTGCTATGAGGGCTCTGAATTGCCAGTTTCACATGTTGAAATACCAAAACTATTTCCTTTCACAATTGAAGTCTAAGGTTGATGCTCTGGCAGTAGGTATTGATTGTAAAGAGTTGCAAGATTTAGTGCATGTTTCTGAACAGGTGGGTAAGCATTCTTTGCAATGTGGTTTTGATGCTGTACAGGCCCCGCCTAGGGTGGCTGCCACTGGGTCAGTTCTTCGCAGGCACGCCTGGCTGAGGGATCAGAATTTGTCTGAACATGTTAAAACAAGGATTTTAGATGCTCCTTTACAATCTGACGTGTTGTTTGGTCCTCCTGTTGAGACAGATTTAAAGAAAATGGAAGACAAGGCTAAGTCTATGCAGACTGTTAAAGATTTTTTGCAGGTCCAGCCTCCAAAGTTTAGTAGAAATTGGCCTACTAAAGGGTGGACGATCCTTCTTATGATTCCCAGTCTAGGGGTAGATCTAGACGTGGTAAGGGCAGAGCTCAGGGCTCTTTCAGGCCTAGAACAGGGAGTTCTCCTGCACAGGCTTTGGGTGAGGGCAGGGGTCAGTCCTTTCGTAAGCAGACCCAATGACCTACCTTTTCAGCTGCCAGAGCCTGCTCATCTGGCAGCACCTTTGGGAGGAAGGTTGGCACTTTTCGAAGAAAATTGGAGTTTAATTACCCAGGACAGATGGGTATTGGATATCATACACCACGGCTACAGGTTTTATTTCCATACCTTGCCTCCTTTCAAAGGCATGCCAGACGTTCCTCCTCAACAAAGAATAGAGGCTCACAAACAGGTTTCTCTGTTGCTCCAACTAGGGGCCATACAGCCAGAAGTGGGCCTAGGATTTTATTCTCGCCTGTTCCTAGTACCAAAGAAGGGGAACACGTGGAGACCAATTTTGGATTTATCTATCCTCAACACTTATCTGGACATTCCCAAGTTCAAAATGTTGACGTTGCAGCAGCTTTTACCTCTGCTGGGCAAAGATCATTGGATGGTAACTTTGGATCTCAAGGAGGCTTACCTTCATGTTCCTATCAGACTAAGTTGCAGAAAGTATCTGCTGAGCTGGGACTTCTCACTATCAGTTCTCTGCATTGCCCTTTGGCTTATCTACTGCCCAGAGTGTTAACGAAAGTTCTGGCTCCAGTGATAGCTTTCTTCAGACTAAAAGGAATACAGATCTATCCTTATTTGGACGACTGCCTAATTCTGGCTCAAGGAAGGGAAGAGCTTCTTCATCATTTGGAATATGTGATAGCAGTGCTAAGATGCCTAGGGTATTCTGTGAACGAAATAAAGTCCAGTCTAGTACCCTCTCAAGACATGTGCTTTCTGGGTGTGAGACTGAATACAGCATCCCAGATGGCCTTTTAACCCCGGACAAACAAGAGTCTATCCCTTTACTTCCATCAACTATCTCATCAGTCCGGCTGACTGCAAGGACAGTCCTTCAAGCCTTAGGGTTCATGGCATCTTGTATTCTGGTGCTTCCCAATGCCAAACTGCATATGAGGAAGCTACAATGGTATCTCAAAATGTATGGACACAGCACTGCCAGGATCTGGACACTGTCATTCAAATAATACCTTGCATTCAAAAGGAATTTTTGTGGTGGGCTCAGGAATGTCACCTAAACAAGGGACTCTCTGTGACCCGCCAGAGGCGAGTCAGATTTTAACGACAGATGCCTCAGACAAAGCTTGGGGAGCTCATCTAAATGGAAAGTGGATACAAAACAAGTGGCCTGTCAGACTACAACATCTACATATCAACATGAAGGAGATGTTAGCAGTCCAGTTTGCATTAATAGCTTTCAAGGAATTACTTCTTCCAGGACAGGTGTTGATTCTAACAGACAACACAACTGTCATGTGGTACATCAACAAGCAAGGGGAACGATTCTTATCCTCTATGCAGGCAAGCAATGATTTTGTGGGAGACTGCTCTCAGTTTACAGCTCAATCTTCAGGCAAGGTTTCTGCCAGGAGCACAGAACTCCTTAGCAGATGTGTTGAGCAGACGAATTATGGATCCCCACGAGTGGAAATTGATCCTCATGTATTTCAGAAATTGACAGTGTCATGGGGAACTCCAGACATAGATCTGTTCGCTTCTCCACTAAACCATCAGCTGCCAAGGTTTTGCACAAAAAGGTTTCATCCCACAGCTTGGAGAGTGGATGCTCTTTCTTTCAATTGGAGCAATCTCCATGTGTATGCCTTTCCACCTCTGCCTCTCCTCCCAAAGGTACTTCTAAAGGTCAGACAGGACAAGCCAAGGATGATTTTAATAGCTCCGGATTGGCCTCAACAGCACTGGTACCCATTACTGAGAAGTCTGGTACGGAAGCCTCCATGGCCTTTGCCTTCGATTCCACACCTGTTGTCGCAGGAGGACAGCCATTTGCTAAATGTCAAGCTTCACTCTCTGCACCTAACAGCCTGGCATATTCTGTTTTGAACCATAGTGGGCCACTTCCTCAGCAAGTTTTGAATGTTATTTTGGAAGCTAGAAGGCCTAGTACAAGGAAAGTGTACGCAGACAAATGGAAGAGATTTTTATTTTGGAGTGCAGCAAAAGATTTTGATGTTTCTGAGCCTAATTTGTGTGTGGCTCTTCAATATCTTACTGAGTTACTAGACAAAGGTTTGTCTTTCTCTTCTATTAAAGTTCATGCTGCAGCAATTTCAGCTCACTATGATTGCGACCCACCATTGTTTTCTCATCCTTTGTTCAAGCAATTTCTTAGAGGGGCAAAGAATATAAGACCCCACGAAGAGCTCCTACTCCTGCTTGGGATCTCAATTTTGTGTTGGAGAAACTCACTCTACAACCTTTTGAGCCTGCAGCTACTGCTGAGTTGAAATATTTATCATGGAAGACTGCTTTTTGTTGGCCATTACCTCTGCAAGAAGGGTTTCTGAATTACAGGCCCTTATGGCGGTTGAGCCTTTCTTGATTTTCCATAAGGATAGGGTATCATTACGTACTAATCCTTCCTTTATGCCTAAGGTGGTTTCTAGTGTGGCTTTAAACCAAACTGTTCATTTGCCTACTTTTTATGCAAATCCCCAAAATAAAGGGGAAAAGATTTTGCACACTTTAGATGTTCACAGGCAGTTGCGTTATTATTTTGACAGAACTAAAGGGTTCAGGCAGTCTCAGCAGTTGTTTGTTTCTTTTGCTTTGAGTTCTCAGGGCAAGCCTGTGTCAAAACAAACTATTTCTAAGTGGATTGGGTTTTGCATTGCTTTCTGTTATTCCCATCTTGGCAAGGAGATTCCAGCTGGGATTAGGCCTCATTCCACTAGGGCTACTGCCACTTCAACAGCTTTTTTGAGGGGAGTGGCAACCAAGGATATTTTGGAGGCAGCTACTTGGAGTTCTGTGCATACTTTCTCTAGGCATTATCACCTGCCACTTTACTCTAAGTCCAGGGCTGGTTTTGCCACTGCTGTTTTGCAGGGCATTTTGGCAGCTCCTGCTTCCTTGTAGTTAGCCATCCTCCCTTACCTCTGCTTTGGGATTCTACCCAAGTGTAAGGACTGCAGCAATGTGAGATGAAGAACATAGTACAGTTTTGTACCTACCATAAATGTAGATGTTCAAGATCCACATTGCTGCAGTCCAATTTACCCTCCCTCCTTCCCTCTGTAGTTAGAGGTGGTTGTGTGGGTTGGGTTGTACATATTGTGTATATTGTATATATTGTACATATAGTTAGTGCAAGGGTGGTTGGTTGGTTGTTTGCTGTCTTTTGGTTTTGACCTTTATTTTTAGGGTCTTCTGACATCTGGGGCAAGAAAAGACTGAGGATATGACGTCGGTCATGCGCATTTGTACCCTGACGTCCTGATGTCAGTCAAATGCGCCCTGACCGACGTCAGCCTTATACTTTGATATTCGGGCCGACCGAGGACAGCGGACTACCCAAGTGTAAGGACTGCAGCAATGTGGATCTTCGAACATCTACATTTATGGTAGGTACAAAACTGTACTTTTTCCAGGATGCACAGGGTGACTCCTCCTTCAGAGGCAGGGGAGGAGGAGGAAATGGCAGATGTCGCCCTAGAGGCAGGGGTGGTCCACAAAACCAGGGAGGTCATGACTCCTTTCGGGGCCGGCCTTACCAGCACTTCTGATGTGGGGCCCGACTGTGCTTCTCTGGGGCCGGTCGAGGGTCGTATTTCTTTGTTTACAGAAGCTTGGCTGGGTATCACTCAAGACAAGTGGGTACAAAGAATTATTACCAGAGGTTATGTCATACCCTTTTCTCTTCCACATTTTCTTCCCAAGAGGATCCTGGATGTTCCACCCAATCACAGGGATCAGGCAACTGTGGAGGTCAACAAGTTACTGTCAAAGAGTCATCCAAACTTTCCCAGCAGACCAAATAGGATCCGGAACTTACTCCAGATTCTTTTTAGTGCCAAAACATACAGGGACTGGAGGCCCATCTTGGATCTCAGCAGACTGAACGAATCAATAAAGAAGGACAAGTTCTGGATGGTGACTCTGCAGTCTATACTCCCGTTATTAGGGAAAGACAATTGGATGTGCTCAGTAGATCTGCAAGATGCCTACTACCACATAAAAATGGACAGGGCATCAAGAAGTCATCTACGCTTCCAGCTGGGAGCCAGTCATCATCAGTTTCGTGCTGTGCCCTTTGGTCTCACCACAGCCCCCAGGGTGTTCACCAAGTGTATGGCGGTAGTGACAACTCACCTGAGATGTCTAGGATTCCAGGTGTTTCTGTATCTGGATGACTGACATTTGACCATCCCCACCAGGCATCTACTTCAGACCAGGGACGCTGCCATTTAGCTTTGCGCCCAGCCGGGAATTTCTATAAATTGGGGAAAATCTGCCTTATTGCCCTCTCAATCTGATTTTTATAGGCACAGAGATAGACACAGTAGACATGTTGGCTCGTCTTCCTGTAGAAAGGGCACAGAATCTGGTTCTTCAAATTCAGCGTCTTCTCCCCTTACGAAAGGTCAAAGCCAAGACTATTCTGCAGCTTCTAGGGACCATGGCTTCCACCATATTACTAGTGCCACTAGCCAGGCTACACAAGAATTCTTCAGTGGCTCCTGTCGTCCCAGTGGTCCTTTCAGCACCTGCCATTATCTCATCACATTCTGCTAACAGAATCTTGCAAGAAGGACCTCCTTTGGTGGACACTACCCAATCAGTTAACCACAGGCACTTCATTTGTTCCTCACCAACCCGTTGCCACTGTGACCAGGAATGCCTCACAGATAGGGTGGGGGGCATTATCTAGGCAGGACTGTCCAAGGCACATGGCAAGATCACAAGGCTCACCTGCATATCAGTGTTCTAGAGATAAGTTCGGTGCTCCTGGTGTTGCAAGCACTCCACAACCTTTTGCATCTGGGGACTATTGCAATACAGTCAGATAACATGCCGGTAGTATGGTATATCAACAAACAGGGTGGAACCAGATCTTACCCACTCTGTCGAGAGGCCATGCGAGTTTGGAAATGGGCGATATCTTCCCAGTGTTTTCTGGTGGCAATGCACATTCCAGGGACAACCAACGTGATAGCCAAAAAGCTCAGCCGGGCAGTCCTGATGCCTCACGAGTAGTATCTAAAACAGGAAATAGTGGAACAGATTTTCTGCAGATGGGGACAACCTTGCTGCGATCTCTTTGCCAGCCCAATCAATGCCAAATGCAGCAGCTACTTCTCCCTCACCCCCACACCTCAGGGGGAGTCACAGAGTGATGCACTCGTTCACAATTGGTCCCTAGGTCTTCTTTATGCTTTTCCTCCCTTTCCTGTCATTCCCAAGGTTATTCAGAAAGCTCAATGGCTGGGAAGCAAACTGATCCTCATTGCTCCTTACTGGCTTCATCAGGTTTGGTTCCCCTTCCTCGGGCCTCTTCTCCTAGACGATCCTTGGATTCTGGACCCAGTTCCAGATCTGTTGACTCTTATGTTAGGCTCACTTCACCTCCCCTTACACACCCTCAATTTGACAGCGTGACTGCTCCAGTTCCATCCCTAGTCAGGCTTCACGACTTCTCACCCTTCGTGACTCATATCCTTAAGTCTTCTCATAAACCTTCCACTAGGAGACTATATTCCAGTAAATGGAGAAGGTATATCTGGGTGGAGAAAATGAATGTTGACCCTTACACTACCTCCAGTCTAGTGGTTTTGGAATTCCTATCTGAGCTTTTTCACCAGGGATCTGCAGCTGCCACTATCAGGGTTCAATTGGCAGTGATTTAAATTTTTCATCTAGGGTTTCAAGATTCTAATCTGATGTCACATAGGTTGAGCAAAACTTTCCTTAAAGGTGCCACTTTGTCGAGTCCCCCCTTTTCAAGAGCTGGTTGCCTCATGGGATTTAAATTTTGTGTTATCCAAATTAACTTCTCCGCCCTTCGAGCCTTCTCACTCATCCCCTTTGAAATTCCTGTCTTGGAAGACTTTGTTTCTGGTAGCTATCATGTCAGCCAGCCAGGTGTCCCTTCATACTAATCCTTCCTTTGTCCTGAAGGTCTGTTCCCCATACCACTTTAAATCAATCCATAGAACTTCTTGTGTTCTTTCCAAATCAGTCCAACGCAGCTGAATACAGGTTTCATCAGTTGGATATCCATAGGCAATTACGTTTTTATTTACATCGAACTAAGGAAATCAGACCAATTATTTCCTTCTCCAAATCCAGGTCAGGCCTGCCAGTTTCCAAAGTAACACTCTCTAATTAGATTTTTAGCTGTATAGCTTATGTTTACAACTCTAAGGGTAGACCTTTACCCTTCAAAATCAAGGCTCATTCTACAAGATCTCAGTCTACCTCTGCAGCCTTTCAAGCCAGGGTCCCACTTGATAATATTTGTGCAGCAGCAGCATGGGGTACCCCTCACACTTTTATCACTCATTACAAATTGGATTTAACATCCAGGGGTAGAGCATCATTTGGTTCCACAGTACTCAGGAGTATTTTTCCTTGAGCCACCCAAGAATAAGGCGCTAGGGACACTGTCCCATCTGTAAGAATGAAGTTAAGACAGGACTACAGAACATAAAGAAGTCATGTAATCACCGTAACGTTCCATGTTTGTAGTCCATCTCACTCTTCATTCTTACAAACCCACCCTCCTACTCCATCCTGGAAGTACCTGGAGACAGAATCATTTTTTTATGGAGAACTTTTAGTATTGGCTTCTTTTGTATATTTGTTATTTCTCCTAGTTGGCAGCAAACAAGATCTGTGGATTGTACTGGTGCACCATGGTTTACCTACCTAACCTCGAGCCAACTAGAAGACTTCCAGCTTGTAAATAGGCTGAGTCGGAGCCGAGGATAGGCTCCGATCCCATATGTAAGAATGAAGAGCGAGATGGACTACAAACATGGAATGTTATGGTGCGTACATAACTTCTTTTTCTCCACTGCTCTCTCAGTCCTCTGGTAGATAGATGTGCCATGCATTAGTAGAGAAGGTGCCAGGTTTAGGGGACAGACGTGGGGTGTCCAGGATATTCATTGGACTCCTAGTGAAGCACCGCAGCCACAGCCTTCTACAGGGGGACTATTCTGGCTGCTAGTACAAGTCTGAGGCTTGGGATAGTTTAGCCCAGACTGTATCTAGTGCCACTGGTATCCTGCACACTGGAGAGCAATGTAGACATAATTTCAGTGACTTACAGAGGAGGAAGAAGGATACACTTGACAGGTGGATTGAGGAATTTAGGACGGAGGACATCCCACATGTGTAACATCCCACATGTGTAACTATCTACTCAAGAGAGTACTGGTAAGACTTGCCCATAGAGAGTTGCCAGAGATGGTGCATAGAGTGGTGTGTGCCTACTCCAGCTGGAGAGGCTGCTGTCCCTCATTTTGTGTAGTACTAGGAGGAGGAGATTCAAGCACTCCAGCCACCATTGGGGTGAGGTGACAGTGAAGACAGTCCAGTGGGTGAGGACTTTATTCTCAACTAGAATTGCACATGGCACAGATAAGTTGCATGAAGAGCAATGGATACTTTTATGTTTTGTGCTCCATGTTTGTGCGGAGGTGTGCAATGCACACCAATGCACAGCAGCAGTGAGTAGTGGTGGCAAACTGCTGTGGTTACCTCCACTCAATGCCGCTTAACCCTGCTGTACTATGCCAACATACAGCAGTACGTACTGTAAAGAATTCATATCATTGCATTATCACTCTGTAATTTAAAGTATGTAAAAGTATTAGATACCCCTGGATTCAAACCCAGTGCCATCTGGCCCCAAATATGAATGCATCTGTACATTAACGCATGCTGCTACAGAGTCATTTAAGCAGCAGGTGTGTTTCATAGACTCAGTACACTGCTTAACTGGGCACAAACATGTGTGTCTTGCATGTTTATCCACTTTGTCAAGCATCCCACAAACCCGCTGCTCGCACCACCATGGAAATGTACATATTATTCTGTATTACTGCCCAGTTCCTGTCTGTGACATGAAATTACATGTGGAAACATTACAAACTGAGGGCTCTAACAATATTTGCAAAAACAAAAATTGGCCAGCAAAAGCAGACACGGATGTTAGAATAAATAAGTCCTTTATTTCAAAAAATTTTCAGACCGGTTTCGGCAAGGATTGCCTTCTTCAGTGTAGGACAAACATATAATGCCCTGTTATCATATGTAATATATACATAGTATAATCCAATAGGCAAACAGAAGTCATGAATATTAATGAAAAACTGAAAAAGTGAAATGCAAAAAATACCATGAAGCCTTGAGCATTCAAAAAAGCTTGGAAAGTGAACAAGTGTAACACTTGAATACAAAAATAGACAATGTGAACAAATACAAAAGAAAAAACACATGAATATAAACCAATAACAATAATCAAAAATAATAAACCATATAGTAATGCATAATTGTGAATTGCATATTAAATGATTCTAATTGTAAATAGGGGAATGATCTGGACAAATAAATAAATAATGGAATAGTAAACATAACTATCATACATGTAATATATACATAATGAAAAATGATGAATGCCCCCAAAAAAATATATAGTAAAAATGCACCAAAGGTAATGAACCACAGATATATGAAACCTAAGACTAGACATTAACTATCCGTTGATGCTTAAAGACAGAAAAACTCCACATAGTGGATCACTACAGATGGTCATTGAGGCCAGGAGAAAAAAGGCCCCCAAGGGTGACAATCCAGTATTTCTCTTTATGATCCAAAAGACCATGCCAACCCTGTTTATGACTACGATCGCCCGTGATACGATCAATAATCATAAAAGTTAATTTGGCTTGTGGATGTTTGAGAGTATGTTGGTACAGGGCATTAGTAGTTTTATGATTTCTAATATCACTGCGATGTTCATTGATTCTAGATCTGAGGGGCCTGGACGTTTGGCCAACATAAAACGCCCCACAGTAACAGTTGGCAAGGTACACAACCCAATCACTACCACAATTACCAAATATTTTGATGTTAAATACTTGACTGGTATTGCGACTGGAAAATTCCTTAGATTTATTCATCAGTGAGCATGACCCGCAATGACCACAGGGAAAGGAACCCACTAACTCCACTCCAAGTAATGTAAGTTGTTTGTGAGTGGCCCCCCCACTACCTATGTGTTTATAATGAGATAAGTATGAACCCAATGTTTTGCCTCGTTTGTAAGCAAAGCGACACTGTTGCCCCAAAAGTGACCTCAATTGATCATTGGCAAGCAAGATGTTCCAGTGTTTGTTAATGGTGTTCCTTATCATGTTAATGTTTCTACCAAAGGTAGTGATGAATCGAAGGGGGGCCCCCAATCTGGTGTCCCGCTCTGTTTTATATTCTAACAACTTATCCCTACTGATCTGGTTGACCCGGCATCTGGCTAAGTTGACATCCTTGTTATCATAACCCCTGCTGGTAAATCTCTGACACAAATCCATGCAAGCTAAATAATATTCTGCCCCATTTGAACTGAGGCGCTTGATACGCATGAATTGTGACACCGGAATACTCCTGATAGTGTGGCGTGGATGCATGCTGGTAGCATGTAACAAAGTATTGTATTGTGGGTATTTACGGAAAACCTTAGTTGATAATGTAAGGTCCTGATTCTTGGTGACTGTAACATCCAAAAAATTGATGGTATTCTGATCATATGATAGGGAGAATTCCAGTCCCCATATATTACTGTTAAGGTATTCGACAAATTCACGTAAATAACCCAAATCAGCACGCCACACTAACCAGCAGTCATCCAGATAACGTCGCCAGATGTCCATTTCAACCTGATAAATATTGTGTGAATTGTCATAAATCATGTACTCCTCAAAATAAGCCATGAAAAGGTCAGCATAAATGGGAGTGAAGGACGCTCCCATTGCTGTACCTTGCAATTGCCAGTAACACTGGCCTTGAAAGTAAAACACATTTTTATTGAGTACATGTTCTGACAAACAAATGAGTAGAGTGTTAAATCCTGGTGTGTACAAATTTGCCCTGTTCAGCCAATATTGGAGAGATTGTAGGCCTGCCCAATGTGGAATACTGGTATATAAAGCCTTGACGTCCAAATTACACATATACCACCCTGGTTCTAACTGGGTATCCTGGATAATCTGTAGGAATTGGGTTGTGTCCTGCAACCTGACCCTGACCAAGCCCAACAGAGGTTTAAGGTATTTGGTGAGAAAGGCTGATAGAGGTTCCGTTAGTGATCCTATTCCGGAGACAATAGGTCTACCAGGAGGTTTGATTAGTGATTTGTGAATTTTCGGCAAAAGATGTAGAATCTGTTTGCAGGGTTCTGATACAGTTAGGGATGAGAGACATTTTTTAGTAATAATCCCCTCCTCAAAAGCAAGATTTAGAAAAGAGTCAATTTTCTCTTTGAAATGCGGAGTTGGATCTATGGACATATGCATATAGCAAGTTTTATCTGATAGTTGTGACAACCCCTCCTGTATATAATCATCTGAATTAAGTACCACCACAGCACCTCCCTTTATCAGCTGGGAGAACCGCTATGTCTTTGTTATTATGTAGTTGATCCAGTGCCAACTTATCACATGTAGTAAGATTATTTTGTAACATAATGTGGCCATGATTTTCAAAATGTAGGTCCCTGAATACAGATTCCATGAAAATCGAAACATATTTATTCATAGGTGGTTGAAACACAGATCTACCAAACCTAAAATCATCCGATGTATATGAACTGTCCTGAGCAAAAAACAATTTCAGATTGAGGTTGCGACAAAAAGCCTGAAGATCCTGAATAATATGATATTCATGAGAGAAAAAAGCTGGTATGTAATTGAGGCCCCTGTTCAATAGGGCTGTTTGTTCTTCTGATAACAGGGTTCTAGAAAGATTCAAGACATTTTGATTTGATACCTGGGCTGTAGCTAAGTCAGAAAATTGTTGAGTAAACCCTGAAAAGAGATGTCCGGAGGTTCTTTTCTTGTGCTTCCTGCCCCCCCGATGCCCTGTGCCACGTCTAAAGGGATGTTTTTATTACTTTTCTTTCTGTTGGGTGATCCCCTATCAGAATTGGGTGATCCCCTATCAGAAACCCCTTCACTATCCGTAAAGGAAGAGTCATCCCCTGATGTACTGTTAAAGGAACTGTCCCTATTTTTTAAAATAGATCTAGGCCTCTTTTTGGTACGACTGGGCCCTAGCCTTTTTTGATCAGTTTCAGCAAATCTGACAGATCGACTGAACTCAAAGGGTCTGCCCCTTTGGTAATCTGAAAAGTCTCTATGGAATTTTTTGATTTTACGTTCCTTGACTATCTTTTCATGTTCAGTCAGATCTTTTGATAATTTTTTAATGTTATCTTGGTATTTCGGAGAGGATTCAAATTTGCTAACATCTGAACATAATGTCTTAATCTCTTGTATATTCATATCAACAATCCTTTCATAATATTGTAATAATATATTCACAAATAGCATGGACCCCACCTGTAACGCTTCCTTCCAGTCTTGATTTAACTTATCATCCGGTCTCCCAACTAGGGGTTGAAGGCGTATTCTAAGCCCCCTTGGGGCCATCTTCTGGGTAGAATAGGCTCGAAACAATTTAAGATGCCAAATATTGGATCTTAGTGTTTTAAATCCCTTGGTAAGGGAATGAAAAAGCATATCACAATCCACGGATATTGATCAGTGATGTCCGGATCATTGCTTGGTAGGGTGTTGATCCCAAAAATACCTATATCCTGCCTATCAGCACATAATCCGGACAAAATACTATCCAGGTCCTTGCTGTGAATAAATATGGGTGGTAGCCCACACCATTAGGAGAGGATGAATTATAAAATGTGGTTTAGGAACCCTAAACCTACCAAAAAGTGGATAAGGTCCCCATAACAATTATGTTCAAATTTGAAAAGGGATAATCCCAATAGATGGCACCAAAACCAAACGAAAAGGGCAGGAAGCACACCAAAATTCCAAGAGTAAGTTCTGAAAACTAATCAAATCCAATACCAGAGAGTTGGCTGATAGACACAATAATGTGTAATTAAAACCAGTATACTGGCAATGAAAATTACCAAACAAAATACATCAAATTGTGCAGCCCAGTTTGTAATTATATACTAAAATGTAGATGTTCTTCATCTCACATTGCTGCAGTCATAACCTGTGGGTAGTCCGCTGTCCTCGGTCTGCCCGAATACCAAAGTGTTAGGCTGGCGTCGGTCATGGTCGCTCAGATCTGACGTCAGTACGCCGTGGTACTAAAGTGCATGACCGACGCCATATCCTCAGTCTTTCTTGCCGCATGGTCCGAAGCAGGAGCAGTGTTTGCAAGTGCCGTTCGGCGTCCTGAAATTTTCGTATTCTGAGTTTCAGACCGAAGACCAAGTTGGGCTTAGTAACCGTTGGGGAATATTTTTGTCTTTTCTTGCCTCAGTTAAATCCGGATGTCAGAAAAAGTAAATAATTGTATTTCTTGTGGGAAGCAGATACCTCATAGGGATTACCACTCTCTCTGTATTCCTTGCTTGGGGCCTGAGCACGACGTAGTCTGGTGTCGCTTTTGTGCTAGATTTAATAAGCGCACCATTAAACGCAGGTTAGATTGTGCTAGACTTGTCTTCGGTAAGCGGTGTAATTACAATATGCCGTCGGATCCTCCGACGCCCGCTACCGCTAAGAAGCATAAAGAAAAAACCTTAAAGTTCAAGCAGGATGAGTCGTCCGTTACGGACGCCGGTTCTTTGGAAACTACGGTGGAATCTGTGGATCCAGCCGAGGTTTCAGCTGAATCTCAGGGGGAGCCTTTAATCTTGCAGGATGTGGCCTCTCAGGAGTCGGGTCAGGCTGAGGGGGCCTCTCAGGTCTCTGTAGTCCCTTCTTTGCATAAGGTGGTTAGGCCTTCTACTTCTGTCTCTAAGGCACCTTCCAAGGTCAGGCCTGGTTTGTCTTCCACTGGTGTCAGCCCTAGTTCTGCAGGTTCTGTACCTAAAAAGCATATGCTGAAGATGGCAGAGGATTTGATTACTTTAATCAGGGGTTCTATGTCCCCTCCGGATAAGAGGCCTAGGGTGGAGCCAGAGGTGGAAGGATTGGAGCATTCCTCAGATTACTCTGAGTCTTCGGCTGAGGACATTCAGGATTTTCCTCCTTATTCTGATTCAGATGCAGAGGATTCATGTCCTTCTGCTTCCCCTCCAGAGGATTTTTCTTTTTCTGAAACCCTGCATTCCATGAGGGAGCATTTTAAGTGGGAAGGTCAGGATTTCTCAGATTCTCGAAAGAGGCTTAGGGAATTTTTATTTTTACCACAGCATAGGCCCTTGGCTATTCCCCCTGTTTTGGATGTTGTACAGGATGTTTTCTCTGAAGCTTCCCTTAATCCTGATTCTTTACCTCCTGCCCCTGTCAAGCCAGACAGGTATTACAGAGTGCCAGAGGCTCATAAATATTTGTATAAGAGCCCAAGAGCTGATCTGGAAACTATTAGCCAGGGAACTAAGGGTGTCAGGGCTTCTATTGTAAAGAATCCAGTTCCTCTGGATAAAGATTCTAGAGCTTTGGATAGGTGGGGTAAAAAAGTGTATACCTCTTCCACTCTAGCGATGAGGGCTTTGAATTGCCAGTTTCATATGCTGAAGTACCAGAATTTTCTCTTAAGTCAGTTAAAATCTAAGGTAGATGCTTTGGCAGAGGGTATTGAGTGTAAGGAATTGCAAGATTTAGTTCATGCCTCTGATCAGGTGGGTAAGCATTCTTTGCAGTGTGGTTTTGATGCTCTTCAGGCTTCTTCCAGGGTGGCTGCCACTGGATCAGTTATTCGTAGGCACGCCTGGCTTAAGGATCAGAATTTGTCAGAGCATGTTAAAGCTCGAATTTTGGATGCTCCCCTTCAATCTGAAGTTCTGTTTGGTTCTCCTGTGGAGTCAGTTTTGAAGAAAATGGAAGACAAAGCTAAGTCCATGCAGACAGTTAAGGAATTTTTACAGGTGCAGCCCCCTAAGTTTAGCAGAAATTGGCCTGCTAAGGGATGGGCTTATCCTTCTTCTGATTTACAGTCTAGGGGCAGATCTAGACGTGGTAGGGGCAGAGCTCATGCTCAGGGTTCTTTCAGACCGAGGACGTGGAGTTCCCCTGCACAATCTTCAGGTGAGGGCAGGGATCAGCCTTTTCATAAACAGACCCAATGACCTGTATCTCCAGCTGCCAGATCCCTCCTGTCTGGCAGCTCCTCTGGGAGGAAAGTTGGCACTTTTCAGGCAAAATTGGCTTTGTCACCCAGGACAAATGGGTGTTGGACATTATAGATCGAGGCTACAAGTTCTATTTTCACACCTTGCCTCCTTTCAAAGGCATGCCAGACGTTCCTCCTCAGCAAAAGGTGGAGGCTCACAAGCAGATTTCTTTACTTTTAAAAATGGGGGCTATCCAGGAGGTCCCTCCATCAGAAGTAGGCCTAGGATTTTATTCTCGCCTGTTTCTTGTACCAAAGAAAGGAAACACTTGGAGGCCAATTCTGGATTTGTCTATTCTCAACACATACCTGGACATTCCAAAATTCAAGATGTTAACTTTGCAACAACTTCTGCCTCTGCTAGGCAAAGATCACTGGATGGTAACTCTGGATCTCAAAGAGGCTTATCTTCACATTCCTATCAGGCCCCAGCTGCAGGAGGTTCCTGCGTTTTCGGGCTGGGACTTTTCATTATCAGTTCTCTGCATTGCCCTTTGGCTTATCTACTGCGCCCAGGGTGTTCACAAAGGTCCTGGCTCCGGTGATAGCCTTCTTAAGGTTAAGGGGAATACAAATTTGTCCTTATTTGGACGATTGCCTGATTCTTGATCAAGACAAAGTCAAGTTGCTTCACCATCTACAGTATGTTATGGCAGTGTTAAGGTGCCTAGGGTATTCTGTGAACGAAACAAAGTCCAGTCTAGTACCCTCTCAAGACATGTGCTTTCTGGGTGTGAGACTGAATACAGCCTCTCAGATGGCGTTTTTGACCCCGGACAAACAAAGAAATCTTACCCTTTACTTCCAGCAATTGTCTCTACGGTCCAGGCTGACTGCAAGGACAGTCCTTCAAGCCTTGGGGTTCATGGCATCTTGTATTCTGGTGCTTCCCAATGCCAAACTGCATATGAGGAAGCTACAATGGTATCTCAAAAGCGTATGGACTCAACACTGCCACGATTTGGACACTGTCATTCAGATAATACCTTGCATCCAAAGGGAATTTTTGTGGTGGGCTCAGGAATGTCACCTAAACAAGGGACTCTCTGTGACCCGACCAGAGGCGAGTCAGATCTTAACGACAGATGCCTCAGACATGGCTTGGGGAGCACACTTCAATGGAAAATGGGTTCAAGACACGTGGCCTGCCAGACTACAACATTTGCATATCAACATGAAGGAGATGTTAGCAGTCCAATTTGCACTGATGGCTTTCAAGGATCTACTTCACCCAGGACAAGTGTTGATTCAAACAGACAACACAACAGTCATGTGGTACATCAACAAGCAAGGGGGAACCCATTCGTACCCTCTTTGCAGACAAGCTATGATTTTGTGGGAGACTGCTCTCAGTTTGCACCTCACTCTTCAGGCAAGGTTTCTGCCAGGAGCACAGAACTCCTTAGCAGATGTTTTGAGCAGACAGATGGTGGATCCCCATGAGTGGAAATTGGATCCTCGTGTTTTTCAACAGTTGACGGTGGCTTGGGGGACTCCAGACATAGATCTGTTCGCTTCTCCACTGAATTACCAACTGCCAAAGTTTTGCACAAAGCTGTTTCACCCAAAAGCTTGGAAAGTGGACGCTCTATCATTCAGTTGGAACAACCTTCACGTTTATGCCTTTCCTCCTCTGCCTCTCCTTCCCAAGGTGCTCTTGAAGGTCAGGCAGGACAAGCCTTGCATGATTCTAATAGCTCCAGATTGGCCACGGCAGCACTGGTACCCTCTGCTGAGGAGTTTAGTACGGGAGCCTCCTTGGCCTTTGCCATCAATTCCACACCTTTTGTCCCAGGCAAGCAGTCATTTCCGCAATGTCAGGATTCAGTCCCTGCATCTGACAGCCTGGCGTATTCTGTTTTAGACCCTGGGGGGTCGCAGCTTCCTCAACAAGTTTTGAATGTCATTTTGGAGGCCTGACGGCCTAGTACAAGGAAAGTTTATGCTGATAAATGGAGGAGATTTTTTCTTTGGAGCAAAACAAAGAGCTTTGATGTTTCAGTGCCTAATTTGAGTGTTTCACTTCAGTATCTTACAGAATTATTAGACAAGGGTTTGTCTTTCTCCTCTGTAAAGTTCATGCTGCAGCCATTTGAGCTCACTATGACTGTGACCCACCATTATTCTCTCACCCTTTGTTTAAGCAATTTCTTAGAGGGCAAAGAACATAAGACCCCCACGTAGAGCTCCTACTCCTTCCTGGGATCTCAATTTTGTGTTGGAAAAGCTCACTTTACCTCCTTTTGAACCTGCAGCTACTTCTGAGTTGAAGTTTTGTCTTGGAAGACTGCTTTTTTGTTGGCCATTACGTCTGCTAGAAGGGTATCTGAATTACAGGCTCTAATGGCAGTTGAACCCTTCCTGATATTTCATAAGGATAGGGTCTCCCTACGTACTAATCCTACTTTTATGCCTAAAGTTGTTTCTAATGTGGCCTTAAACCAATCTATTCATTTGCCTACATTTTATGCTGATCCCCAAAATAAGGGGGAAAAAATTTTGCACTCTTTTTGGATATTCACAGGCAGTTGCGTTATTATTTGAGCAGAACTAAAGGGTTCAGACAGTCCCAACAGATGTCCTTCAAGGATGCATCTGCAGTCCTAACAAATGGGTTGTCCTGTCGTCAGGCAGCCCTTCGGTCGGCCGGATTCCAAAGTCTGGGTCTGGCCTCGGCTGGTGTCGCACTTCACCCGACGTCATCTCTGCTGGTCTTCGGGTATAAAGGCATCAGCCGACGCCATTTTCCTCAGTCTTTCTTGCCGCGTGGTGCCCGAAGCAGAAGCTGTTCGCAAGTGCCGGTCGGTCAGATCCAGAGATTACTACTACCGAATACTACTTCGAAGACTTCTAAAAAGCTAAGTACCCCGCTGGGGACTCTTTCTTGCCTCAGCCGATGTCAGAAAAAGTAAATAACTGTTTAACTTGTGGGAAACAAATACCTCATAAAGATTTCCACTCTTACTGCTTACCTTGTTTAGGCCCAGACCACGACGTAGCAGCCTGTTTAGCCTGTGCTTCCTTCAACCGACGAACGCTTAGGCGTCGGTCGGAGTTTGCTGAACAGTTTTTCGGCTCAGATTTTGCGTACATTATGCCGTCGGATCCTCCGACTTCTCAAATTGTTAAAAAACGCAAAGAAAAAGACCGACACTCGCGGTCCGCAGTTTCGGCCGAAACCACGGTTAAGCAAACCGCGAGTGTCTCGGTTTCGGCCGAAACAGAGCAAACGGGTCAATCTTCAGCCGAATCCATGACTACTACCGAGGCTCCTGCTACCCTAGTTGAATCGGCCTCTGAAGTTTTGCCTACTAATGTGGTCCCTCTAGAATTATCGGACACCATCCCTTTGGATGTCTCTACCCCAGCACGTGGTGCTGCTAGGCCTCCTGCAGCCATGTCTGTTAAGGCCTTTGCCAGGGCTAAAGCAGCCAAAACTGCTAAATCAGTGCCTGTTAAGCCCCCCTCACACAGGCCCAGTTCCAGTTCTCAAATGCTTACTCTGGCAGAGGATCTCATCTCTTTAATAAGGGGATCCCAATCTCACCCAGACAGGGCCTCTCAGCCTCCAGAAAAGAGACCTAGAGCAGAGCCCCCAGAACCAGTGTCCTCAGATGATTCTTCTGATGATTCAGACATTACAGACCATCCAGAGGCTCCTTTTTCTACTTATGAAGATTCCGATGCTGAAGAATCTATTCCATCTGTCTCTCCACCAGAGGAATTTTCCTTTGGGGAAACCTTACATGCCATGAGAGAGCAATTCCAATGGCAGGGACAAGATTTCTCAGATTCAAGAAAAAGGCTTAGGACCTTTCTACACTTACCGCAACATAGGCCCTTAGCTATACCTCCAGTACTACCTGTTGTGGATGATGCATTTAATGATGTTTGCACTGCTCCTGATACCTTACCTCCAGCCTCTGCCAAACCCGATAGGTTTTACAGGGTACCGGACACTCATCACCACCTATACAAGGCCCCACTTGCAGATCCCGAGACTATCTCCCAGGGGCCTAAGGCAGTAGCTTCGACCTCTGCAATATTCCCTCTCCCTTCTGAAAGGGAATCCAGGTCCTTAGAGAGATGGGGTAAAAAAGTTTACACCTCTGCTACTCTCTCAGCTAGAGCTTTGAAGTGTCAGTTTCATATGATCCAATACCAAGAGTTTATGCTTGATCAGTTAACTAAGAAACTGTCCTCTGATGATTCCTTAGATAAGAAATATGTCTTAGAAATGGTGAATAACATTCAGCAGGTTAGTAACCATTCTTTAAAATGTGGCTATGATGCACTGGAGGCTTTATTTAGATCAGCCATGACTGGCACAGTTATAAGAAGGCATGCATGGTTGAAAGAACAGGTCTTGCCGGATCATGTTAAAGCAAAGCTGTTAGATGCTCCTATGGATAAGGCCAGTTTATTTGGTTCTCCTGCCCAGCAAGTAATGAAGAAAATGGAAGAGAAGGCAAAATCTGTACAAAAAGTTAAAGATTTCTTACAGGTTCAGCCCCCAAGGTTTAGCAGGAACTGGCCTTCCAAAAATTGGTCCTTTCCAGACTCCTCTAAATCTCAGAGAGGCAGGAATAGACGTTCCAGAGGCAGAAATCAATCCAGAGGAGGTGCCTACAGAGGACGCCAGTGGCAAGGCAATAACCAGCGAGGCACAGACACAACCACTGCCACTGCAACAGGACAATCACAGTGACTTGGCTCTGACACCTGCTACCAGGGAACAAATAGCAGCACCCTTAGGCGGAAAGTTAGCCTTATTTTCAAAAAATTGGCACTATATCACAAAAGACAAGTGGATTTTGCAGACTATAGACCAAGGCTACAGGTTTCATTTCCACACCTTACCAGTAAAAAGAGGAATGCCAAACCTACCTCCAAATCAGAAAACAGAAGCTCTAAAACAGATAGCTCAATTAACAAAGATGAGAGCTGTGGAAAGAGTACCACCAACAGAACAGGGCAAAGGATTCTACTCCAGACTCTTCCTAGTACCAAGAAAAGAAAAGTTGGAGACCTATTCTCGACCTGTTCGCTTTAAACACATTCATCATTGTTCCAAAATTCAAAATGCTGACCCTACAGCAACTTCTTCCCATGCTGGGCAAGGAGTGTTGGCTAGTAACTCTAGATCTCAAGGAGGCATACCTGCACGTCCCCATACGACCAAATTGCAGAAGATACCTCAGATTTCTTGCAGGATCAGAGCATTATCAATTCTCAGCATTGCCCTTTGGCTTATCTACTGCCCAGAGTATTCACAAAATGCCTGGCATCAGTAATCGCTCATTGCAGGCTACAGGAATCCAAATTTATCCATACCTGGACGACTGCCTGATACAAGCGGACAACAAAGCAAGCTGACAAAAGACTTACAAAGAGTCATTTGCTTACTACAAGCCCTGGGATACACAGTCAATTTAAAAAAGTCAAGACTAATACCATCCCAAACAAGAACATTCTTGGGTGCAGAATTGGACACAGTAAAACAGATGGCATTCCTAACTGCAGAAAAACAAGAACAACTCCCTCTTTACTTCTTGGCATTAACAAAGCAGAACAAACTAACAGCAAGGAAAGTACTGCAGGCCTTGGGCTTCATGGCACCATGCATAATCATGGTACCCAATGCCAGACTGCATATGAGAAAACTACAGTGGTACCTAAAAAAATTATGGTCTCAACACAGGCACAGCTTAGAAACCGAAATACCACTAATCCCATGCCTGAAACAAGAGTTCCTATGGTGGGCTCAAGCATGCCAGTCAAACCCAGGCTTGCCCTTCCACAACTTACAAGCAAGCCAAACCATCACAACGGACGCCTCAGACCTAGGTTGGGGGGCCCACATGCTAGACAAATGCATACAAGGATTGTGGACCCCAGATCAACTGCACCTGCACATAAATCAAAAAGAAATGTTGGCAGTAAAACTAGCAATCCAGAATTTCAGACCATTCCTCAAAGAAGGCCATTTGATGATAAGGACAGACAACACCACAGTCATGTGGTACATCAACAAACAGGGAGGCACTCATTCATACCCCCTATGCCGAATGACTCTGGACCTATGGAATATGGCTCTGAGCTACAACATTAAGTTACAGGCAATATTTGTACCGGGAAAAGAAAACATCCTAGCAGACATGTTAAGCAGAACTACCTCGGATGCTCACGAATGGATGCTACACCCGGACATCTTCAAGACCATCACACAGAAATGGGGAATGCCACAAATAGACCTATTAGCATCCCCACTCAATCACCAGCTCAGGAAATTCTGCACAAGGACATTCCACCCACTTGCATGGAAGGTGGACTCTCTATCCTTCAGTTGGAAAGGCCTGACAGCATATGCATTTCCACCTCTTCCTTTGATGCACAAGGTACTACTGAAAATCAAAGAGGAGCGCCCAAGGATAATTCTGATAGCTCCAAATTGGCCAAGACAACACTGGTATCCATTGCTGAGGAGCATGTCTCGGGGGAGAACGTGGACACTACCCCTGATGCCTTTGATGTTAACTCAGAACGACTACAACATCATGCATCCAAATCTAAAAACTCTGCAACTAACTGCCTGGAACATTACATAACAGCAACTAACCCAGATTTATCCCAAAGGGTTAAAGACATTATCCTGGAGGCCCGCAGACCTTCTACAAGAAGGAACTATGCAGGGAGATGGAAAAGGTTGGTCATTTGGAGCACTGAAAGAGGAAAAGATGTGTCAACGATAGATATTGCCAACATCCTGGAGTATTTGGCAGAGCTTCTCCATACAGGCCTGTCCTATTCCTCCATCAAGATACATGCATCAGCTATTTCTGCAGAATACAGCTTCGATCCCCCTGTCTTCTCACATCCTCTACTCAGGCAGTTCCTCAGAGGGATCAAGAATGTAAAACCTCCTAGGAAACCACCATTACCAGCATGGGACTTGAACTTTGTGCTAGAAAAATTGATACTCCCTCCATTCGAACCAGCAGCAACAGCAGATCTTCAACACCTATCCTGGAAAACTGCTTTCCTACTGGCAATTACTTCAGCAAGAAGGGTTTCGGAACTACAGGTCTTAATGGCAGTACAACCCTTCCTAATCTTCCATCAAGATAGAGTATCCATGAGAACTAATCCTACATTTATGCCTAAGGTGGTATCCAGAGTGTCTCTAAACCAGGCAATCCACCTACCTACCTTCTTTCCCAATCCACAGAACAGGGGGAAAGACTGCTGCATACCTTGGCTGTACATAGACAGTTGCTACTACCTGGACAGAACCAAGGGCAATAGAAAAACTGACCAGCTTCTAGTAGCCTATGCAACAGGAAGGGAAGGAAAAGCAATTTCCAAACAGACAATCTCCAAGTGGATAGGAAATTGCATAAGATTCTGTTACTCCTACCATGGAAAGCCAATTCCACAGAACATAAGACCTCACTCTACAAGGGCTACAGCCACTACCACAGCTTTCTTACGAGGAGTGGCTACCAAGGACATTATTGAGGCAGCTACTTGGACCTCCGTGCATACATTTGCCAAGCATTATAACTTACCTCTATACTCTAGATCCCGAGCAGGGTTTGCCACTGCTGTATTGCAAGGATCCTAACTACACCATAATTCTTCTTCCTCCTCCCTAGTTTGGCTATGGTATTCTACCCATTTGTTAGACTGCAGATGCATCCTTGAAGGACATAGTACAGTTTTGTACCTACCATAAATGTAGATGTCCGAACAGGATAGCATCTGCAGTCAGGATTACCCACCCTCCTTCCCCTCTGTGGTATTCCTAGGTATTTACCCTCCTAATAGCTAGCTGGGGGCATCTCTTATGGTGTATTTGTTTGTATATATGTACATACATGCTTATTTTTTTGTGTTTGCCTACCTTTTTTTTGGAAACATTGGCATTTACCCAAAATTTAGTTTTCCAAGAGGGCAACTGGCATCTGGGGCAAGAAACACTGAGGAAAATGGCGTCGGCTGATGCCTTTATACCCGAAGACCAGCAGAGATGACGTCGAGTGAAGTGCGACACCAGCCGAGGCCAGACCCAGACTTTGGAATCCGGCCGACCGAAGGGCTGCCTGACGACAGGACAACCCATTTGTTAGGACTGCAGATGCTATCCTGTTCGGACATCTACATTTATGGTAGGTACAAAACTGTACTTTATTCATTTCTTTTGCCTTGGGTTCACAAGGAAAACCTGTTTCAAAACAAACTATTTCTAAGTGGATTGGCCATTGCATTGCTTTTTGTTATTCTCATCATGGTAAGGAGGTTCCGGCTGGAATCAGACCTCATTCCACTAGGGCGACTGCCACTTCTACTGCTTTTCTAAGGGGAGTAGCTACTAAGGATATTTTGGAGGCAGCTACTTGGAGTTCAGTGCACACTTTTTCTAAACATTACCATCTCCCTCTTTATTCCAAATCTAGGGCTGGGTTTGCCACTGCAGTTTTACAGGGCATGTTAGCAGCTCCTAATGCTATCTGATTTTACCAACCTCCCTTTACCTTTGCTTTGGGATTCTACCCACAGGTTATGACTGCAGCAATGTGAGATGAAGAACATAGTACAGTTTTGTACCTACCATAAATGTAGATGTTCGAAGATCCACATTGCTGCAGTCCAATTTACCCTCCCTCCTTCCCCTCTGTAGTTTGGGGTGGCTGTGTGGCTTGTGGTGTAACTATTGTTTCTACATTGGTGTTTGGGTATTTTTCTGTTTTTGGTTATGGCCTTTCTTTTTAAGGCCTTCTGACATCTGGGGCAAGAAAGACTGAGGATATGGCGTCGGTCATCCGCTTTAGTACCACGGCGTACTGACGTCAGATCTGACCGACGCCAGCTTAACACTTTGGTATTCGGGCCGACCGAGGACAGCGGACTACCCACAGGTTATGACTGCAGCAATGTGGATCTTCGAACATCTACATTTATGGTAGGTACAAAACTGTACTTTTCAATACACAAAAAAACAAAATGACAAACTGCCCAAGAAATAAATCACTAAATTATTAAGACCATTTATTCTGTGGAACCAAACAGTGGATGTGAATCCAAGACGACAAAACAATGGTTTACACCAATCAAAATATTCTAAACGACATACGAAGTAATGTTAGGGGTTATATTGTTTTTGCAAGACATTTCACTATTTTAGTACATCTTTTGTATTACTAGGCCAAGTTCTATTTGACCCATTGTGGCATTTTTTCATTGGGCTCACGGTATTTAAGATACATTACTGTATTTAGCCCAAATGCTATTTGTATAGGCTGAATATTTAACAATATTCTAACATTCATTTTTTTTGTATTTTCATTTGTGGTGTCAGGCATTTCATACATATAGTTAACTTTTGCATCACTAGTATAGGGAGTTGTTGGTGGTTCTTGGACATACTGATTCACTATCATTATACTGGTTTTGCTGTATTGGTTTTGCCATTTTAGTAAATAGACCAATTAACATAGTGGATTTATGTCCTCAAGATGATTTTGATCAACCATATTGCATAGACAGTTGAGTCATACATGTACTACGTATATTGATATCAATATACTTAGGACTAAATCCATACTCCCAATTTGGGACTTTATATTATAATATCTTTATCTGAGCCCCTAACATTACTTCGTGATTAGTTTTCAAAACTTACTCTTGGAATTTTGGTGTGCTTCCTGCCCTTTTCGTTTGGTTTTGGTGCCATCTATTGGGATTATCCCTTTTCAAATTTGGAACATAATTGTTACGGGGACCTTATCCACTTTTTGGTACGTTTGGGGTTCCTAAACCACATTTTATAATTCATCCTCTCGGGCTACCACCCATATTTATTCACAGCATGGACCTGGATAGTATTTTGTCTGGATTATGTGCTGATAGGCAGGATATAGGTGTTTTTGGGATCAACACCCCACCAAGCAATGATCCGGACACCAGTGAACAATCAATATCCGTGGATTGTGATATGTTTTTTCATTCCCTTACCAAGGGATTTAAAACACTAAGATCCAATATTTGGCATCTTAAATTGTTTCGAGCCTATTCTACCCAGAAGATGGCCCCAAGGGGGCTTAGAATACGCCTTCAACCCCTAGTTGGGAGACCGGATGATAAGTTAAATCAAGACTGGAAGGAAGCGTTACAGGTGGGGTCCATGCTATTTGTGAATATATTATTACAATATTATGAAAGGATTGTTGATATGAATATACAAGAGATTAAGACATTATGTTCAGATGTTAGCAAATTTGAATCCTCTCCGAAATACCAAGATAACATTAAGAAATTATCAAAAGATCTGACTGAACATGAAAAGATCGTAAAGGAACGTAAAATCAAAAAATTCCATAGAGACTTTTCAGATTACCAAAGGGGCAGACCCTTTGAGTTCAGTCGATCTGTCAGATTTGCTGAAACTGATCAAAAAAGGCTAGGGCCCAGTCGTACCAAAAAGAGGCCTAGATCTATTTTAAAAAATAGGGACAGTTCCTTTAACAGTACATCAGGGGATTACCCTTCCTTTACAGACAGTGAAGGGGTTTCTGATAGGGGATCACCCAACAGAAAGAAAAGTAATAAAAACATCCCTTTAGACGTGGCACAGGGCATCGGGGGGGCAGGAAGCACAAGAAAAGAACCTCCGGACATCTCTTTTCAGGGTTTACTCAACAATTTTCTGACTTAGCTACAGCCCAGGTATCAAATCAAAATGTCTTGAATCTTTCTAGAACCCTGTTATCAGAAGAACAAACAGCCCTATTGAACAGGGGCCTCAATTACATACCAGCTTTTTTCTCTCATGAATATCATATTATTCAGGATCTTCAGGCTTTTTGTCACAACCTCAATCTGAAATTGTTTTTTGCTCAGGACAGTTCATATACATCGGATGATTTTAGGTTTGGTAGATCTGTGTTTCAACCACCTATGAATAAATATGTTTCGATTTTCATGGAATCTGTATTCAGGGACCTTCATTTTGAAAATCATGGCCACATTATGTTACAAAATAATCTTACTACATGTGATAAGTTGGCACTGGATCAACTACGTAATAACAAAGACATAGCGGTTCTCCCAGCTGATAAGGGAGGTGCTGTGGTGGTACTTAATTCAGATGATTATATACAGGAGGGGTTGTCACAACTATCAGATAAAACTTGCTATATGCATATGTCCATAGATCCAACTCCGCATTTCAAAGAGAAAATTGACTCTTTTCTAAATCTTGCTTTTGAGGAGGGGATTATTACTAAAAAATGTCTCTCATCCCTAACTGTATCAGAACCCTGCAAACAGATTCTATATCTTTTGCCGAATATTCACAAATCACTAATCAAACCTCCTGGTAGACCTATTGTCTCCGGAATAGGATCACTAACGGAACCTCTATCAGCCTTTCTCACCAAATACCTTAAACCTCTGTTGGGCTTGGTCAGGGCCAGGTTGCAGGACACAACCCAATTCCTACAGATTATCCAGGATACCCAGTTAGAACCAGGGTGGTATATGTGTACTTTGGACGTCAAGGCTTTATATACCAGTATTCCACATTGGGCAGGCCTACAATCTCTCCAATATTGGCTGAACAGGGCAAATTTGTACACACCAGGGTTTAACACTCTACTCATTTGTTTGTCATAACATGTACTCAATAAAAATGTGTTTTACTTTCAAGGCCAGTGTTACTGGCAATTGCAAGGTACAGCAATGGGAGCGTCCTTCACTCCCATTTATGCTGACCTTTTCATGGCTTATTTTGAGGAGTACATGATTTATGACAATTCACACAATATTTATCAGGTTGAAATGGACATCTGGCGACGTTATCTGGATGACTGCTGGTTAGTGTGGCGTGCTGATTTGAGTTATTTACGTGAATTTGTCGAATACCTTAACAGTAATATATGGGGACTGGAATTCTCCCTATCATATGATCAGAATACCATCAATTTTTTGGATGTTACAGTCACCAAGAATCAGGACCTTACATTATCAACTAAGGTTTTCCGTAAATACCCACAATACAATACTTTGTTACATGCTACCAGCATGCATCCACGCCACACTATCAGGAGTATTCCGGTGTCACAATTCATGCGTATCAAGCGCCTCAGTTCAAATGGGGTAGAATATGATTTAGCTTGCGTGGATTTGTGTCAGAGATTTACCAGCAGGGGTTATGATAACAAGGATGTCAACTTAGCCAGATGCCGGGTCAACCAGATCAGTAGGGATAAGTTGTTAGAATATAAAACAGAGCGGGACACCAGATTGGGGGCCCCCCTTCGATTCATCACTACCTTTGGTAGAAACATTAACATAAGGAACACCATTAACAAACACTGGAACATCTTGCTAGCCAATGATCAATTGAGGTCACTTTTGGGGCAACAGTGTCGCTTTGCTTACAAACAAGGCAAAACATTGGGTTCATACTTATCTCATTATAAACACATAGGTAGTGGGGGGGCCACTCACAAACAACTTACATTACATGGAGTGGAGTTAGTGGGTTCCTTTCCCTGTGGTCATTGCGGGTCATGCTCACTGATGAATAAATCTAAGGAATTCTCCAGTCGCAATACCAGTCAAGTATTTAACATCAAAATATTTGGTAATTGTGGTTGTGATTGGGTTGTGTAGTTACTGTGGGGCGTTTTATGTTGGCCAAACGTCCAGGCCCCTCAGATCTAGAATCAATGAACATCGCAGTGATATTAGAAATCATAAAACTACTAATGCCCTGTACCAGCATACTCTCAAACATCCACAAGCCAAATTCACTTTTATGATTATTGATCGTATCACGGGCGATCGTAGTCATAAACAGGGTTGGCATGGTCTTTTGGATCATAAAGAGAAATACTGGATTGTCACCCTTGGGGGCCTTTTTTCTCCTGGCCTCAATGACCATCTGTAGTGATCCACGCATCGACGGATAGTTAATGTCTAGTCTTAGGTTTCATATATCTGTGGTTCATTACCTTTGGTGCATTTTTATTATATATATTTTTGGGGGGGCATTTATCATCTATCATTATGTATACATTACATGAATGACAGTTATGTTTACTATTCCATTATTTATTTATTTGTCCAGATCATTCCCCTATTTATAATTAGAATCATTTAATATGCAATTTACAATTATGTATTACTATATGGTTTATTATTTTTTTATTATTGTTATTGGTTTTCATTCATGTGTTTTTTCTTTTGTATTTGTTCACATTGTCTATTTTTGTATTCAAGTGTTACACTTGTTCACTTTTCAAGCTTTTTTGAATGCTCAAGGCTTCATGGCATTTTTTGCATTTCACTTTTTCAGTTTTTCATTAATATTCATGACTTCTGTTTGCCTATTGGATTATACTATGTATATATTACATATGATAACAGGGCATTATATGTTTGTCCTACACTGAAGAAGGCAATCCTTGCCGAAACCGGTCTGAATATTTTTTGAAATAAAGGACTTATTTATTCTAACATCCGTGTCTGCTTTTGCTGGCCAATTTTTGTTTTTGCTGATATGGTTTTGGCCGTGCACTCCCCCGTGCATAGGACTTTGGAATGCTCTAACAATATTTCACATACTTACAATACATCCACATGTTGCCACCCCCCAGCACTGCAACCCCTGGTGTCTCGATACTTTTAGGTTCATAGGTTTATACTAGGCTATCTGCCCTAGGGCATTTATAAGCCTAGCCACAGTGTGTTTGGCTTTCGCCACCCATTTTAAATTAATTTTGCTATGCCCTTTTCTGAGGTTAGTATACTGTGCATATGTCTAACAGTGACACAGAAGTGATACCCGGGGTAAACCTACGATCTCCCATCTACTCATCAAGATTCCTCTTGAAGAGAGTCAATGAGGGACTCTGCCTAACCTGGACTGGGATTTTATTCCAGAGTGAAGGGAGCCTCTGGGTTATGAATCTATCCCTCCAGCATGTCCTATTTATTTCAGTGCTGAGGTTCAAGTCTCTCGAGCATATAGCTCGATGGGATTTGGATTTTCTGAGGTGCAGCATGTCCATTAATTCCGGGTTGGACATGGCTTTATACGTCAGGCACAGATCGCCTCTGAGCAGGCAGTATGCCACTGAGTAGAGCTGGAGTTTCTTTAACCGGGCAGCATATGGCATCTGTTTGAGCCCTTTGATCCTCTTGGTGAGGTACTTTTGGGGGTTTTCCAGTTGCTGCAGGTATCTGGTAAGGTACATCCCAAAAGGGGCATTGTACTCAATTACAGGCCTGATGAGGGATGAGTAAAGAGGCACGATGACCTCCCCTGATCTAGATGTGAATCCCTTCATGATTAGGTGGGCTATATAAAATGTTTTTCTAACCACTTTGGCCACGTGGTTGTCAAATGAGAGATTGCTATCAACTTGGGTCCCCAGGTCCTTAATTACTTCTTCTGTACTTAATGGATTACCACCTATGTGGTAATTTGTGTGCACTTTGTTTTTGCCAAAGGGGATGACTATACACTTTTTGGTGTTTAGCTTGAGGCCATGGCTCTGGCACCAGTTGTCTGTTACTATGAGGCCCTTTTGGAGGATGCTTGTGTTGGCTGGAGAGTCGATTATGGTGCCCAGTTTGCAGTCATCTGCGAATTTGGTCAGCCACAATCTTTCCGTGTTGGCCTGTACCTCCGAGAAATATATACCGAACAAGAGAGGTCCCAGGACTGAGCCTTGTGGGACGCCACTTGTAACTGGTTTGGAGTCTGACATGACTGCAGCAATTCTAACCATGTGGGTTCTGTCCTTGAGCCAGTTTGCAACCCATCTAGTGACGTAGGGGTTTATATTTAAGCTGGTGAGCTTATCTATAATGCCTGAGTGGGGTATTGTATCGAAGGCTTTTGCGAGGTCCAGGTAGGCTGTGTGGACCACCTTCCCCTCGCCAATGGCCTTGGTGACTGTTTCAAAGAAATCAACCAGGTTTAAGAGGCAGGATCTGCCCTTAAAGCCAAACTGGGTAGGATCCAGTGTCTGTAGGTCCCCAATATCTTTATTTATGAGGTCCATGATGATCCTTTCCATAGCTTTGCAGACCAAGCTAGTCAGGCTTATGGGGCGATAGTTTCCAGGATCCGTTGAGGCACCACCTTTGTGGAGAGGGACCACTGTTGCTGTACACCACTCTTTGAGTACATATCCTGTAGTAAGGCTGAGATTGAACAGTAGTTTTATGTTTGGGTTTAGCTCTTCTTGGAGTTCATGTAAGACGCAGCCCGGGACACCATCTGGTCCCATTGATGCTGTGTTTTTTGCTTTGGAGAGGGCGGCTCTTAGGTGAGTATCTGAGATGTCAGGGGGGCAGCAGTCTGCGGGGATAGATATTTGCCCTTTTGGTGGGGAGGGGGGGAGAAGTTTGCGCTGAAGCTAGGATGTTGGCAATGTCTGCGGGTTTGGTGTATTTTTTGTCATTTTGGACTAATTCTGAGCATATCTGGGAATTCCCACCCAGGTTCCTAACATAACTAAAGAAAGCCTTGTGATTATCCTTAGTGTCCTGTGCAATTTTTCTCTCTAAGCTGGCCTTAGATGATTTTATGAGTGCCCGTAGTTTTTTGCTAATACTGATCAGAGATGCCCTCCTTTTTGGGATTTTGCTCTATCATGTAGTAGTTTCCTCCTTCTATTGTGTAGTTTGTTTATGGCTGGGGTCCACCAGACAGGACATCTGCCTTTGGAGGATTGGGTCTTGGTTTTATTTGGGATTGCATGATCCATGCATTCCTGAAGGTGTTCATAGAATGCGTTAATGCGTTTATAAAGGATTCTGCGGTCTGGGCCGTATTTTCCACAGGCCTGGGGGCTTTGAAGGATTCCACCTCAGTTTTGAGGAGTGTGAAATTTGCTTTAGAGAAGTTTTTCACTGTGGTTTTCTGGGCAGGGGGTGGGGTCGGGATGTGAATATCCAGTGAGATTAGTTTATGGTCTGATCTTACCAGTGAGGGATACACTTCTGGTCTGGAGCATAGAGTCCCCATGTTGGTGATGATCAGGTCCAGTATGTTTTCCCCTCTTGTGGGAGTGGTAACAAGTTGTTCCATAGCATTTGAGTGTATAAATTCTAGGAACCTTTGGGCTAGGGTGTTGGAGCTAGAGTAATGCTCCCAGTCTATGTTTGGGTAGCTGAAGTCACCCAATATAATGGTGTTTGGTGAGACCTTCATATTTTTCCATGTTCTCAAGAAGGCCGAGTGGGGTTCCTGGGTTTGGGAGGGTGGTCTGTAGCAGGCTATAAACTGGAAGGCAGTTTTACCCACTGTTAGTTGCACATGGATAGTCTCTGATGCTTCGTGCTGTGCCACCAACCTGGAGGTGTGGGTATCTTTGACGAATATTGATACTCCCCCTCCTTTTGTGGTTTGGTCCAAGTTTTGGGGTCAAAAAGCATGGTATGAGGTATAACCTGGTAGTGCTGGGGTGCTCTCGGGAGCCTTGAACCAGGTTTCTGTTATTGCACAGATATCGATGTTCTCCATGCTAAGGAGAGTTTCGAGTGCATGCATCTTGAGGTTTAGACTTCTGGCGCTGAGTAGCATTTCTCTTAGTTTCTTATCCCTTGTGATACCTATGGAAGTGGGTTTGTCTTTTGAGCCTTGCCTAAAAAAGCTACTATGGGGGTAGCAAGAGCCTTTGCCAGTATCCGAAAGCCCAGGGGTGACAGGTGTAAGCCGTCCCTAGTGAAGCATTGTGGCTTGTCGAGCATGTCATCCCAGGCTGACAGGCATTGGATCCCCTTTGAATGACACCAGTGCTTAAGACAATTGTTGAAATTGATCATCTTGTCTTCATATTGTGGCATCATTCTTGGTGAGGGTAAGATGCTACTCAAGGTCAGGGTCATACCGGCCTGGGCTACATGCTCAGAGAGCTCCTCTATGTCTCTTTTCATGTAGTTCAGGGAGGTGCGTCTCAGGTCATCCACACCAGCATGGACAATGACTGAGTCATATTTGTACTTGCCTTTGAGTGACCTGAGTGCTTGTGTTTTGTGGCGGATCCTAGCGCCCGACAAGGCAGCTCACCGTGACCTTCTCCTTGTTCAGTCTGGTGAGCGGGACGTCAGTGTTCCTGACGATAGTCACCTATTACAAGTGTATCAGGTGTGTTATTTAGCCTTAAGGGCTGTGACTGTTCGGCACACTGGCTTTGTGAGCTATGTGTTGCACGTGTTTTGTTTTGGGGTAGCAGTTGCTTGGGTGTCTGCTTTGGAGGTCTCTGCTGCTTAGGCAGATTTTTATTTGGAGCCTCTGAGTATGTTTTTGTGTGTTTGTGTTTGGTTTGCTGTCGTGGCAGGTCTATGTGAGACTGGAATTGTAGTGAGTGTGGTTTCCTTCTCCTCCTGACTGGTTACGCCAGTACTGAGTTGAGAGAGCTTAGCCTCCAGTTTGGCTATATGGTTGCTTCTCTCACAAGTGTTGGAATTTGTTGGGAGGAGGAGAGGGTTGTCTGTGTACATGAGGCAGTTGTAACATTGCCTCAAGATTCCCAGATTCACCAGCTGGACCGGAGAGGAGATTGATAACTGACCTTTGGACATGCTAGAATAGTATTGGGAATTCCTTTATAATTGAAAAAAGGGCCAATGGAGAACAAGGTACTCAAGGGGAGTTTGTGAGGGTGTAGTGCTTTTAATTTTTTAGTGCTGATTTAGTGAGCAAGTGCCAGGTAACTTAAATGCAATGTGTTAACTTAAATGCAAAAAACGACAAACAGTATCTTTCTTTCAAGTGAAACAAGGAAATACGTACAGTAAGCAATGCAGATATCACTAGGGATACACACAAGCACTGAAAAGCTGCGTTTTAGGTGGAATTAGCGTTTCAGGGAAATAACAAGCAAACAAACAAAGCTAGATTCAGCAGGCCTGGATCTAGTCTATGCTACAGCAAACAAGGTGTACCAATTTCAGTAAGAAACGGTTCAAATATGCAGGCACTATAAGCCACAGTGCAGGCCACAAACCTTCCTAATGTAAAACAACTGGTCTGAAACCCAAATGCTTAATCCAAAAGACTTGATGATAGCTACACTTTAATCAAGTTACTACCAAGCAATAATAAATACAATTGAATACTTTAAAGAATGCCTGGATTACTGCTCAAGTTATACAAACAAAGCTAGATTCAGCAGGCCTGGATCTAGTCTATGCTACAGCAAACAAGGTGTACCAATTTCAGTAAGAAGCAGTTCAAATATGCAGGCACTATAAGCTTTTAACCAGAAATTCCCAGCTCAGAAGGGCAGAGTCCAGCCTCTCCTCCCACAAGAGTGCAGACCACGAACCCTCTTAACGTAAAATAACTGGCCTGTAGCCCAAGTGCTTAAACCAGAATTAATACACTTTTAGAATAACAGACACTGAGCCGTCAATCGGCAGTTCCCAACTTAGAAGGATGGTAAGCTACCTGTTCTGCCACTACAGTGCAGACCACAAACCTTCTTAATGTAAAACAAGTGGTCTGAAGCCGAAGTGCTTAAACTAAAAGGCTTAGAATGAGTTACACCAAGCAGTAATAAATACAATTGAGTACTTTTAAGATGACACAAAAGCAAAATAAAGTAGGAAGAAACACAAATAAGTAAAAGCAGATATATTTTTTTAAGTGGAAAGAGAGAAAGGAGTAGCAGAAACTAAGCTGATTGGCCTTCTCAAATGTTATCCCTGTACTGGGTAGAATGAGGTAATGACACTAGACTGGGAGGAGGGTCCCAGATCAAATTTACACTAGGGGCGGGCAACTGCAAAGCCGCCAACTATAAAAACACTATACCAACAGGCAAGGAGGGTGGGAAATAAACTGTAGAAATGTTTCTCACTGCTGAAAAGCAGCAGTAAGCCTTTAAATGAAAGTTGTAAACAGCTGAAGGAGCCTCTAGAAAAAAGAGTTTAACTGCAACAAGTTATCAGAAACAAACAACCCAACAGATGCTTAATAAAAGTGGACAATTTCCAGTTAATACCTCACACACAGTGAAACTAGCTAGAAAAATACACAGTACACAAAGTGCTATAAATAACAAAGAAATAAAGAACAAAATAAACAAAAAACAGGATACTTAATGTTATATATTATAGCTCCTAGTTTCCTCAGTGTCTTTCCTTCGATCAGCTCAGTGTGAAATGGTTCCACACCTATGTCACCTACACTGCAAAATGTAATATCAAATGTGTGACATGCAATGCACATAAATTTGGTAATATGCACACCTACAACTATTGACCCATATGTTTACAAACCTGTAACTGCAAGGCTAGGGAAGAAATCAGCATGTACCTTATCCACAGGGACATAGCTGACCTTCAACACACTTGACACAACCCATTTTCTTTTTGTCAAGAGTAGATCTTGTTTATTGAACTTTGTGGAATTCTTTCATACTGACCCCAAAGACCTGAATGAGGGATAACAGAACACACCACCAATGTGCAGTTATCTAAGGCCTTTAACACTATCCCCCATTCATATCTCATAGTGAATATCTCCCAAGTGGGAATTAAGCCATACAGTAGCAAATGCATAGCCAACTGGCTCACTGACAGAACACATATTCTCAAATTTGGGGACTGCACCTCCACCACTAGCCACTTATTAGAGTACTACAATGATTTCTGCTGGGCCCTCAACTGTTTGCAAACTACTTCCCTGAAGCGCAGGCAACAGTAGATGGCCTGTGATTTACCAAGATTGCAGATGGCTGTTAATTGGACACACTGTCCCCCAATAATGTTAGCATATGACGGAAGGGGCTTAACACACACAAATGATTAGTGCTAAACTCGCGGACTAAACCTTAAAGCATACGGTGTCTCATTGTTCCCTTTGGTAATGAAGTACCCCTGCTAATTATGACATACATAACTCCCCTCTGAGATCAAACAGTATTGTGAGACTTTGAGACACATGTTGATAGCAATCTATACTTTATCACTGTCCATAGTGGTGACACACACATTCAGCATTGTGCACCTCGTACATTTGAACATCACATCCAAGACCAGAGTGGTCATACCTTTGCTGTACTCCACCCTTATCAGACTACTAATTGAGTACAGTATTCCCTTCTGTTTGTACCTCACCAGACACCTCTAGCAATTGGAAACAACGCATAACACGACTGTTGTTAGTGCTGTGATTAACATTAAATTCTACTTTTCAGATGGATAACATAAAAAAAAGACACATTTTTGCATTTCCTTGTGCCTGTAAGAATCCAAGGCCTCCAAACATGACATACATCGAAAGACTAAAGGAATTGTCATGGTACTCTGTATCACTTGAGCTTCTGAGCGGTGACCTATGACTGGCCTACAGAGCAGTATCAAACCATGCCCTACTAGAAATGCTGGACATCAGCAAATCAAAGAATAACTTGCCCCAGGTTTCTCAACCTAGTCTGTGACATACAGAACATGCTGTGGAGACAGATTCATCACCCAGCAATTCACACTCCTCTGTAATAGGCTTTCACTGCATGTGAAGCAGTGCTTCTCAATGATTCTGTTTGAGCGCAACCTTGACTACTGGTTGGGTGACTGTAACGTCACCTCTGGGTTGGCACGTATCTCCCTCGTGGACTGGACCATTTGGTGCTGGTGTAACAATGACCATCTAACTATGTTCAGTAAGTGTACTTGTGTTTTCACACAGCTAGGCTTCTAAAGACTCTAGGGCTATTCATAGGTCCATAGATATTTACTAGGCTAATGAGACCACAAGGGCCTTTTTAAGCCTAGCCATGCATCCCCAAAACAGCAGCAACATAATCAACAGGATTCTAACTTGTGCAGGGAAACCCCAATGGATTTTAAGTCCATAGCCTTAACCACTCGGCCACGATTACAACACCCACTAGTACTGAGCTGTTAAGCTAGTATCCTCATATGAACTTATGCAGGCTTCCCAACATCTTGTCTCCCACATAGCCTGCAGATATCTACTGTAAGTTGACCTGCACTGTTGTTGAAGTCACACTTGTGCCATGGTGCTTGTGTAAAGTACTGTTTTCTGTAGTCTGTGTACTTGGATAGAAGTTTTGTTGTCACCGCAGTTGTGTGTGTGTGTGTGTGTGTGTGTGTGAGCTCTTGCTTGACATTACAGAGAGCATTTTACACCAGCATGTGAGACACTGTTACATTCTCCTCAGCAGACACTGTTGATGTCATCCGCTATATCAGATTTTTGGATAGGATCAGACAGTGGCCTGGATGCCAGGCAGAAGTCAACTCATTGTGTACAAGACAGATTACAGTGACACAGCTTTTAATCTATCCACATACATCATGGTATGGTTTGTAGGCCCTGTATTATCTTACTGAGAAAGCCCTGTGGTCTCTCCAGCTGCTGCATGTCTCTGGTGAGGTACATGCAAAAGAGAGCATTATACTGTATTACTGTTCTGATGAGGTTTGACTGCAGTGCTGTCATTCAATCCTAAGATTTGAATATGATGTGCACAACATAGGCTTTCAATACCAGTGTAGATACTTAGTGGTTGACATTCAGATTGCTATTTACTGGTTATCAGCATAACACGACTGTTGTAAGTGCTGTGATTAACATGAAATTCTACTTTTCAGATGGACAACATAAAAAATACACATTTATGCATTTATTTGTAGATTGTTTGCCTTTGTCACCGTTCATTTGTCTGTGTTAGCTCCTCCTGTACTGTTATCATTAGTGGACTCCATGATTGCACCCAGTATACAAGAATCAGCAAACTCAGTAGGCCAAATGTCATACACTTTAGCCTGAACTGTCCAGAAATAGTTCAAACAGTGAATGGCCAAGCACATATCCCTGGTGATTGCCTATACTGACAGCTCTATAGGTAGGGGTTGATTCACCAACTTTCACAATGTGTTCTGTCGGTGAGCCAGTTGGTTACCCATCTACTTATGTAAAGGTTAATGTCCAGCTGGGAGGGTTATAAGTGATACCTGCATGGAAGATTGTGTTAAAACCCTAGGCCAGATCACAAAAGGCAGTATGCATTGTCTTACATTCATCCAGGCCTATCACACAGAATTAATGGACTTTGATAACCGCACAGATCGCCTGTGACATGAATCAGCACCTTCCTGATACGGTTGAATACACACTTCACCCTCCACATGGGTTGTGTTCCCACACAAGGATGTACATCAACATGCATCCATCTGAGTTAGGGGGACAGCACCTGATGCATGCATGCATGTATAGAGACATCTTGTCTGCTCTCAACTCTGAGGTAGACCAATACATCATCATGGACCACTTCTACATGTACGCTAGTAGTATTCCAGCTGTGTGCAATAGACCTGTGTGAATTGTTAATGCTACATCATGTCTGTCACATCTGATAGATGTCCTCAAGGAGGTCATTGAGGGCATGCATGATGATAACAGTATCGTCTTGTGGAACTTCAACAGATCAAGGCATTTGACAAAATCCACACTGAGGTATTCAGTCAGCACTGCCATATGTGGCCATAAACAGCTATATCACCAAATAGATAGACCAGTTTATCACATACTTGACATCTCACTATGCTGAAATGTGTGATGTTACCTATATCTCCGGTCCACTGATGAGATCTATACATCAGGGCTGACTGCTAGGTGCTTTTCTGTCCATTAATTAAGTGATGGATATTACAGATGACATACACATCCTGTGTCCAAACAGCTGCCTGAAGGACTACAGATTTTGGGCAATCATTGACTCCAACTGTGATATTAGTATAATACAGACAGTATCAGCACATACCAAATAAAATGCTACCACAGCCATGACAACACCTGCATTGACAGGAAACATGAGGGGATTTGTTAAGTCAGGAAACAAACACACACCCCAAGTAAAATATGAACTTCACACCCTATAATCAGATCAAGAGGCATTTGACCCATGTTCTGAGTAGATGGTAAGTGGTACATCCACTAGCATGTGGTTGAATGTAACACAAGTAATGGGCACGTGAAGGACATCCACATCGAGGCCATAGTATCTTCATGGCTCTAGCCTTCATCACACCAATAACTGTGTACAATGCACCCTTGGTCATGTACCTCCCTACACATCTTCCGGTGATGTGTAACTGAAGTGCACCACCTTTATCATAGTGAGCTGTCAAAGCATATTGGCCATACCTAGGTATTCTTTCTGTGGAATATACATGACTGTCTGATGGTGTGGGACACCATTCAAGTTGTTACACCAGATGCATGTGTGCTACCTGTTCTACAATATTAATGGCATGTATATAATTTGTGACTGTGTGGATTGTGATATATATATATATGCCATGCACGCAAGTCAGTTAGCCTGTATTGCCCATACTGGTATAGCAGTTTCCCTTTAAGAGATGTTACAGTACCAGGATAGTGTGCATGGTTACCCTTAGAGTGTAGATGTATCATAATTATTAAAGTGTGTGTGTAGGCTCATCTCTTATCACTCCACATTGCATATGTTATTTCAGAGGCATGGCATCACTGGTGGTATTCTGATATTGCCCATGACTGTGGTTAGTTCTTGTAATTCTTTGAGCCTTTACCTGTGGGGCCACCTTGCTGGAGACCTCTGCTGAGAGTACACTCTTGTACAAGCATATCAGTTTGCACAGCTTCACAATATGCACCCTACACCAGTTGTGTGTCAGATCCCTGATAGATGTCCTCAGCATTAGTCATGTAAGGACAATTGTCTTACACAAACATCTTCCCCATTGTTATGTCACCTTGTGCGACAGTTGCATAATACACATTTTCACTGTGCATTCCCTACTGTACCAGATTGATGTATGGTTGGTGTTGCTGCTACAACCATCTTTCATTGACGTGCCCTCCTCTGCTGTACATTAGGTTGTTTCACCTGTCCTCTGCTGTGTTCATTCCTACAATTCATCTGTGTGTCCTTATTCAATACACACACGTCCCATAATGTACATGACAGTTAATGCCCTGTTACAGATCATTCACACAGCTTCAGTACAGAATGCCAGGAATGTGATATCGCAATACTCTGCACTGTAGGTACACTGTCCTGTACTGTGTTTGAACCATATACTTTGCATTCATACCTCTCAACTGTCCATATATTCCAAGATGTCCAAATGTGTTCTTTATCAAATTTATGGCTTTCTGCTATATCACTGGGATGATTTCAGGACTGATATGAGCCAATATTGCATATGTTTAAGTTCATACCTCTCAACTGTCCTGATTTGTGTAGAATGTCTTTTTGTCTCATTTTTTGATCTTTTCCTCATAACATTTTGGTTTTCTGGCAGTTCATTGCAGATTGAAGTCAGAAACTGTTGACAGATGTTTGAGGTTCAAACTTCTTGCTCTTCATAAAATCCATGCTATTGTACAACCTTTTATTCTATTACCTTTCTAAGTTTGGAAGAGCAAAATTAGAATCTGTCTTTGTTTTGGGTCCTTTGTCCCCTCCTTATTTATGGCTTTGTCCAGATTTCTTGCTCTAAGAGGTTGAGTGGTAGGTTTGAGTTTCTTTCTACCCCACTTCTGTGTGACATCTTTGTCAAATATGCCCCTATTTCTGGTTATTTTTCCCACCATTATATTGGCCTTTGTGCAGATGTGTTGCACTAACAGATTGACAGCTATCTGTGAAACCCTGGGGATCATTGTGGCATTCCCCACAAATCCGTGGACTGTAGGTGCTCTGATTTAAACAGAATTGCTATCTGCATTCGTTTACATGGTATCCTGGCCTGCAACATTGTTGCCACCCACTAAACCTCAGTTAGACATGGCTCGTGACACTAATATGCATTGTTTGGGGATGTGCACTGCCACTCACCGCGCACAAATGTAAACTCCTTGTAGGCTTCACATGGCGCATACACTGAGTTTATTGAATCCTGGGGATAATTTAATTCGGTCAAAAAATGCTCCCCCTATTGGAAGTTATGCTGCAAGCTTCCAGAGCTCCACTGGAGGGAATGAGTTAAAATATTAGATTGTACAATATTGCATAGATTTCCAACATCTGAACAACTAAGTTATACTTTAGTGGTTATGCTTGTAAAAATCTCATCTTTTCCCTTCTGAAATGTTATATTTTTCTTTATACATATCAAGTTATTTTTTTCTGTAAATTCTGTCTCAAGGTAAGACTGAAATTGGTCATTTGTGATCAGTGCTCTACCATATTAACAAATAAACTATTAAATGATAGGGATGTAATTAAATTTATTTAAACAGTCCCGTTTCCTGTACCTTGATATCTTATTATGTACTCCCATTTTTTGAGTATTTGAATAACGATCTTCCGTAAAACTACCTGACTATTTTAAGCACACTGACTTCAAGTTGTCTTCTACCTAAGTAACAGTCTTTATGGTCCCTTTTTAATAACCCAGCAACACTGAAACTAACAGTGGAGCTTAAGGCAATAAAAAGATAGTCACCCTTACTGTCTTGCTAAAATCATTTAAACTTTTTTTCCCCAATGTTAAATTTGAGTCCAGTCCCTGCTGTCCAGCACAATTGTGTCTCACACTCTCCCATGATTATGCATCCATTCACATACACCTGCATTTTTAACTATCAGAATACTAATTTCATCTGGTACCACCTTTGGCTTTTAGATAAGTACTGGGCAAGTAGTCTGCAGACCTAGTGAATAAACCATAGTCAGACATTCCCTCCAGCCTTAAGGAGGGCAGTACGAGATAAACCAATGGAGAGCATGAGACTACCCATCCAATAAGTATATTCTAAAATGAGCATTAGATTCAGTATGAGTAAAGGAGAGGTAAGATTTTTCTTTGGATCTAGTGGAGAAGCCTTTGGAAATTAGATGAGTCGGACAATGGCTTTCCAAACTGCTCTGGAGACACAGTTGGCAAAAAATGAGGAATTATCAAACAGAATACCTAGAAGGTCCTTTATGACATTATCTGACTGAGGGTTGTGCCACCTGTATGGTATGTGAAAATGTTTTGTATACCAGGGTCATCTATACTGTGTGTTTCACATTTAATTTGAGTTGCCTGCAAGCTTAAATAACCATAGGATAGGAATGTTGACCTGAAGGTCCATGAAATAGATGCCAGATAAGAGATTCCACCACTAAGCCCTATGGTATACCACTGATCAAGTTTTTCTTTAGAAGAGGCACCTGTGACTCTAACCACATGTCTGTCAGGCAAACCATTTAGCTGTCCACTTTATAATTATTTATATTCAGATTCACAAGCTTGTCAGTGATGCTTGCTCATTGAATAGTGTCAATAGTGGACTTGACCAGGTTCAGAGATGAGGTACATACTGTGTAACCAGTGTCTATTGCTTCTGTGATTTTTTTTTATTCAAGTAGGTTAATGAGGTTAAAGAGGCATCAAATTCCTTTGACAAAACTGAATTAATGAGGGTCCAGGTTTAAGAGATTTTCAATGTCCAGATTACTGAGGTCTGACATCCCATTCTATAGCTTTACATATGAAGCTAGTGAGACTTATGGATTTAGTTATCTGGTCTGACAAGATTATTCAACTGAAAAAAACAAACTCTCTTTTTATCAAAACTGTCCATAATTAATTAAAAAGTAAGTTAAGTAAGCAACAAGTAGCTGTACACCAGCCATTCTGTGGCACAGGGAAACCATGCATCTGTGTATCACTTTCAGTAATCAAATATGTAACCCTCTGATAAATCAAATCAGGTTTACTGCCATATTTTCTACCAGATTGCCTTTTTTCCCTCAATTCTTTAACTCTTTTCACTCACCAGTCTCTATCCTCTTTCCATACAAAATCACCAGTCACCCATGTCCACCCTGGAACAAAAGATAGGACTTGCACTCCCAAAATCTAATACCTCCCAAGCACACTGATAGTTAATAAAAGCTAAGGGTTACTGTATGGCAGGTTGACCAATTCAAACAACCGTATAGCAGCTTTACACCTGCCAGCAGTCAGTTGTGCAGAGTTTAACGTTAAATTTGAGTGGTATTTAGTATCTTGTGTCCTGATTCCTGGTACATTTTCTCCCAATTGTGTGTCCTTTTCCTGCTCCCTTTATCATCTGTGCCATTCCTGCTGTGTGCTTCATTTAGTAATTCTCTTTATCTCTTCACACTTTGCACCTTCCTCATCCTCACTCCTACTTATTTTTCCACAGACTGTATTTCTTTTGTCTTGATAGTGTGACTCTACATTTCTGTCACAGTCACCCATGTTTTGCATCACATAATTTACTTCTTCTCCCCTTTTCTTTTCCATTAATGCTTTTAGTTCCAGTTATTTCACCCCACCAAAAACCTCACTGTCCTTTGTACATTAAACTGTTCTTACCTTATGTATCTTCTCCCCCTTCTTCCCTCAGGACTAATACGTTTTATTATTTGCTTTAAATAGTTTGCAAAACTAGGTATTGCATTATAAAATAACTATCACAATTCATGATTACAGATATCTTGTGCAGTCTGATTTTGATGTCTCATCTGTGTACAAATTCCTGATGCAATATTAACAAAGTTGTATATACCTAATTTCTTGACTTTTCTTTGCTTTTTCATTTGTAGTTATTTGGGGTATGCCAGCTGGATATTCCTAATCGGCAAAATAAACAAACACATTTAAAAAAAGAAGAAAAAAATAAACTGTAGTATAAGTTAATAACAAGTTCCGTTTAAGTTTTAAGGACTGTAATTGGAGTACTTGGCATAGCGAGATTGAAACTGTGAATATAATGCATTTAGAGACTCTGATTAACCCCAAATAAAGTTCAGCTGTCCTAGTAGGAATTTCCTGACATTTACTCAGTTGCCTGCTACAGCAAAAGCCATGGTTCGCAGAGAGCTTACAAAGAATCAAAGGGATCTCATTGTTGAAAGGTATCAGTCAGGAGAGAAGTACAAAAACCTTTCCACAGCATTGGATATACCATGGAACACAGTGAAGACAGTCATCAAAAAGTGGAGAAAATATGGGACAAGAGTGACATTACAAAGACCTGGACGTCCCTCCAAAATTGATGGAAAGACCAGACAAAAACTGGTCAGGGAGGTTGCCAAGTGACCTTCAGCAGCACTGAAGGAGATGCAGGAATTTCTGGCAAGTACTGGTTGTGCACTACATGTGACAACAGTCTCCCTTATTCTCCATGTATCTGGACTATGGGGTAGGGTTGCAAGACGGAAGCCTTTTCTTTCACAGAAAAACATCTAGGCCCAGCTAAAATTTGCAAAACAATATATCGGGTCTGCCAAAAGCATATGGGAACATTTGTTATGGTATGATGAGATCAAGGTTGAACATTTTGGCCATAATTCCAAAAGGTACGTTTGGCATCTGCTAGAAAGCTGAAGATGAAGAGGAATTTCAACTTTCAACACGTCAGTGATCCCAGGCATACATCCAAATCGACAAAAGAATGGTTTCACTAGAAGAAAATTAAAGTTTTGGAATTGTCCCAGCCAGAGCCCAGACCTAAGTCCAATAGAAAATAAATGGGGTGAGCTGAAGAGAGTTGTGCCCAAGAGATGCCCTTGCAGTCACAGATTTGGTGCACTTTTGGGGAAATATTGCCAAGGCAAGATGTGCCATGCTAATAGACTCCTACCCAAGACTGAATGCTGTAATTAAATCAAAAGGTGCTGCACCAAAGTATTAGTTTAAGGGTGTGCACACTTATGCAACCAGTGTGTTGTATGCATTTTATTTTTTATATTTTTCCCCTAACATATTTGTTTGTTTTTCAATTGAATTGTAGAGGTTATATATCACATTAAAGGAGGGAAATGTTTCGAAATTTTTTTTTAAATCACAAAAAAAACCTGGCATTTTAACAGGGGTGTGCACACTTTTTTAATATCCTCCGTATGTAGTTCCAGCCTACAAAGGTTCCATGATAACATTACACTGTTGCAGTAGTTCTTTTATTTCTTTTAGTTGCACTTAATTTCTGACAATGACATGGCTGATAATTAAGGGTCTTGGACTACTAGACAGCCATTGATAAACTCCGCAGGGTACCCCACTCGCATCACTCATTTTCTGACAGTGTTTACTTTGACAAAAAAAAAAGTTTTAATGAAAGGATACCATTAAATGTATTTCTGATGTTTACAAGGTTATGCAGTGGAAACTGTTGTATGAAGATGAAGTGATAATAGTGTGCTGCTTTGCGTATATTTCTTTGCAAAGCATAATGGGTAGTTGGCAAACGATTAACGACTACTGTGTATAAGTTTCAAATGGCTGCAGTTGTGGAGATAAGTGGTGACATCTGAAATTACACTAATCCTTGTGCCAGTGTTATCACAACCTTCTGACACATTAATGTACATTATTGTTAAACTGGAACTTGTATTTTGTGTTGTTACTTTAGTGTTACCCTTACAAACAGATATGTAGATCACTGTCATCTCTGTTAGATGCCAGATTTGCCAACAGTCGTCACTGTGCTTCACCTGCTACTGTTGTCAGTCACAGTTTGTGACACTCGCTGGTCAGTAAATGTGGCACTAGCTGTATGTCCTCCAATTCTTTCATGCTGTTTGAATAGAGCTCATACTTTGTGAAAGATTTCTCCATTTTCCATGTTTTTGTTTTTATCTATGTATAGTTCGGTCTTTCTAACTTTCCATCTGGTTTTCAATGTCCTGTCTTTCTTCTAAATGTTTAACCACACATTATATTTGTGTGGGAGGTAATAAATAGCTCATATAGGATATCTTAATCAGGTGTTTCTTCTGCCTCGTTGAAAGTACAATACCAGTGAGTATGTATCTTTTCTTAAATTCTGTCTACTGATCAAATTCAGAACAACAATGAATCTTAATGTCTTGTGTATAAAAAAAAATGCTCTGCTGTTATGCAGAAGCCATTGTTTCCTCAGCCTTCCCTCATTTTATGCCAAGACACAGTTCAGGGTGCTCTGTGAGTCAGACTTTTAAAGTGCATAAGAATGAAGGTATACCCAGCATGTTTGGGGAGAAAGCGTTTCCTCCATCTTTCTTCCCCACCTTAACCTACTCCCTTTCCAGTCTTACAGACATCTTTCTTTCTGACTTCCCCTAAATCTTTTCTAGCCTCTTATCTACTCTACCATGCTCTTAACTCTAGCTAACCTAGCATCCAGGTAACGCCGCATCTGCTCTCAGGATGGTAGATGGCCCTCTACAAGCCCCAAGCTGAGTGGAGTGACATCCCTGCAGGTATCATGGCGTTTTCTAATTTGATTTCTGTGATACACCATAGATCCCAGGGACCACAGCATCCTTCTCTCGTGATGAGTCTGATGTTTTACACATGGTGGGTGAGATGATAGTTTCCTCTACCTTTGTTAATGTATGCAGTCGTCCTCTGTCAGTCTTAGCACTCCAGGTTCCAGTGCTTCATGATGATTTACGCTGTGGAAGAACTTTCATCCATTTTACTTTTTACATTCAAGAAAGAGCTAGCTAAGGCACTTACCATGGCTTCTGCAATGGGCTTCATATGGTCTGCTTTTATTTTTAACACTGGTGATGCTGTAATGAGAGCAGCAGGCTCTGTTATTGTCTGATGAGAATGGTGCGGTGGTAATTGAAGTTGTTCACAGGTTTATCAAGCTTATGGCCGTCTGGTATTGTAAGAGCTTGATTGCTATAACATCATGCTGGTATTTTTTACATTGTATATATAAACTATTTGTGTTTATATAAATGAATACATATATATGGGTCTGTGTTAGATGATCGAGTTTTCAGAAACTCGAAATTCATATGGTCAAGACCATATGATCAAGTTTCCGAAAACATACAAAAAAATGCACAAAAAAAAATTTTTTTGTTTTTTTGCAGGGGGCAAGGCCTGCAAATTATATATACTAACTCCGAGATTGCACTATATTGAAGAAAAAGGTGAATTTTCTGATCTGCACAGTATTGCGATCTCCATTCAAAAGCTTCAAGTTTTTAAAAACTCGATCATGTGGTCTGGATCATATGGATTTCAAGTTTCTGAAAACTTGATCAACGGATATGGACCCATGTATATTTATATGCTGACTTTATTGTTTTTGAAGGTAGTTAATGAGTAACTCTGATTATGATTTTGTAAAGTGTTGTGCATTGTGCATGTCATTTTTTTTTCTTTTAGTCATACATACTTTTTGTTTTCGTTTTTTTTAGGTCTGGTATTATTAGCACCCCAGTGTGGTGTGTTAAAGGCCTTGACTTTCAAACAGAACTGACTCTGACATTGCTTTGTAAACTAGCCCTAGTGGTCGCCCACATCTCAAACCTCAACAGGAAAGAGTTTGGGTGCTGAGTTCCCTATTCTACTCCTGCTTTGGCATTTATCAGATTATAGGCCCATGAAGAGTTCAAACTTAGGTTCCAATATTTGTGTGACAATTTGATTTGTAGAGATACAAAATATCCAGGATCACTGTGCTCCTAATGGCACAGAAGGCAAGGTACAAATCTCCCCTTGAGAAACTGTAAGATACTGAACATATGGACAGTGCTTCCAGTCTCTTCTGATCGCTTAGGGTTTTTAATCCAGTTCATAGGTGGCTAATGGCCCTGGAGCCTTTACAAGCCTAGCCTATAGAAGTGCCCTGGCATCATGCCGCCCGACGTTAGTTTCCAGAGCCTCTATCAAGTAGAGACACTGGAGTGATCCCTGGGGTGAACTTTGTTTCCCATCCACTCATCAAGATTTCTGTTGAAGAGGGCCAGTGAGGTGCTCTGCTTGACATGTATGGGAAGTCTATTCCAGAGCATGGGCAGTCTCTGGGTTATGAACCTCTTCTTCCAACATGTTCTGTTGATTGTGGTAATGAGGTTGAGGTCTCTGGAGCATGTGGTGTGGAGGGATTGGGATTTCTTTAGATGTACCATTTCTAACAGAGCTGGGTCAGACATGGCTTTGTAAGTCAAGCAGAGATTGCCTCTTAGTAGATGATATGAGACAGAGTAGCTGAAGTCTGTCCATGTAGGACATGTGTTTAAGGCCTAGGATCCTCTTCGTGAGTTTTTTTTGTGGCCTTTGCAGCTGTTGCATATGTTTAGTGAGGTACATGCCAAATGGGGCATTATACTCTATGACTGGCCTAATGAGGGAAGAATAGAGAGAGATGATGACGTCTTTCTTCCTGGATGCAAAACCCTTGGTAATGAGATGTGCCAAATCGGACTTTCTGACCACAGCGGCAATGTGGTGCTCAAAGGAGAGGTTGCTGTCAGCATGTGTCCCCAGATCTCTTGTAACGCCTTCAGTGTTCATTGGGCTCCCATCGATGTGGTAATTAGTGGGAACTGAGTTTTTCCCAAAAGGGATGACGACGCATTTTTTGGCATTAAGCTTAAGGCCATGGTTTTGACACCAGTCATTGGTCTCAGTGAGGCCTTTCTGTAGGATGTCTACATCAATTGGGGAGTTAATAATGGATCCCAGTTTGCAGTTGTCTGTGAACTTGGTCATCCAGAGTCCCTCCATGTTGGCCTGAACTTCTGAGAAGCAGATACCAAACAGGAGAGGACCCAGGACTGATGCCTGTGAGACTCCACTCATGACTGGTTGGCAGTCTGACTTGGAGTCCACTACTTTCACACTGTGGGTTTTATCTGAGAGCCAATTGGCAACCCACCTAGTGATATAGAGGTTGACACCTAGTTTGGTGAGTTTATCAATAAGTCCGTTGTGGGGAATGGTATCAAAGGTCTTGGCCAGATTGAGGTAGGCTGTATGAACTACCTTGCCCTCATCCACAGCTCTGGTGACTGACTCAAAGAAGTCAACCTGGTTGCGCAGGCGTGTTCTACCTTTCACAAAACCAAATTGCATGAGATCTAGAGTTTGGAGATTCCCTATATCCTTATTAATTGGGTCCATGATGATGCGGTCCATAGCCTTGCATATCAGACTCATCAGGCTAATGGGGCGATAATTCCCAGGATCTGTAGTCGCTCCCCCTTTATGGAGAGGGATGACTGTAGCAGTGTGCCATTTGATAGGGACAAAGCCTGAGGTAAGGTTGTGATTGAACAGGGCACAAATGAAGCAAAACCAGTCAAGTGAACCCAGAACAGGAAGTCACACCAGGTTAGGACCAACAAGCTGTATAAGGTTTCAAGAAATAGTAGCGTATCTAAAAAAATCTTCATACTGCAAATGAAGATGGTATTATAAAATGCAAAGTCCAAGAAAGCTGTTTGAAAATGCCAAGAGCACAAAGTTTCCTCGTAAATCTTTTATTCCACAAACACGATAAAAACAGTCAAGTATAACCAAGCGCTTTCGCCTGGACAATTCCAGGCTTTTTCAAGATTAAATTAAGCTTGTGGCCAGGCTGGTTATATACACAGATTAATAGGCCAAATTAACAATTTTAATTAAATGCAATCAAGATTTAAAGTGCCATAGTGTTTTACTAAAGTTCTTGTAGAACTGTTAAATGTATTTCTTCCACTTAATAAGTCTCATTTACTTCAAAAATGCATTACTATGTCTTATGTAACAAAGTATTAAATAAATTTCATTACTTGATATACTTAACAATACCAAATAAAAAGTAATAAATACTAAATAAATTAAACTAAACTTTTATACACTTGTATTTTAAATGAATTAAAAATGCCTTCTTTAAAAATAACTACTTCTTTTAAAAATGTTTTACTCTTATTTCATACATACACTACTACTAAAAAATTAACCTTGTATACATTGTTTGTGTTTGTATGTAATTCATTATTCTCTAGTTATTCTTTACATTTATAATTAAAATTCATATATAAAAAAACTGTAACATTCTTCTTAGAAAAGAAAAAACATTAATAATATGTTACATATTAATGTTAATTAGAATTCATACAATGAAAGCCAAGTGCGAATTACAATATAAACAACTTATAATTTATTTCTTTTCACCTTTAGTATACTATTAATACTGATACTATCATTCATTCCCGGATTTTTTGAGGCATCTAATTTAAGTTGCCAGATTAACTCCCTAGTTTCTAAATAGCTTTCCCAATCACCTCCTCTAGGGTCAGTGATGACTCGTTCAAGAACAAAAAATTTTATAGACATATTAGTGCAAACTAGAGAATGTTTGAAGAATGCATTAGAAGTTTTCTTTTTCTCTATCTCATATATATGTTCGTAAATTCTTTTTTTAAGCATTCTTGTGGTCTTCCCCACATAAAATCCATGACAAAATAGACATATACCCAAGTAAACTACTCCTGTTGTGTTACAATTGTGGTATCCTGATGTCTTTAATGTGCAGTTCCTAGATGGTAAAAATATTTCAGCAGCATCTAATAAATAACTACATTGTTTACACATACCACATTTGTATGTGCCATTTTTCCTGTGAGCTCTTGGCATTTTCAAACAGCTTTCTTGGACTTTGCATTTTATAATACCATCTTCATTTGCAGTAAGAAGATTTTTTTAGATACGCTACTATTTCTTGAAACCTTATACAGCTTGTTGGTCCTAACCTGGTGTGACTTCCTGTTCTGGGTTCAATTGAACAGGGCACACAAATGTGGTGCCTTTTCACTTTGGGTCCATGATGATGCGGTCCATAGCCTTGCATATCAGACTCATCAGGCTAATGGGGCGATAATTCCCAGGATCTGTAGTCGCTCCCCCTTTATGGAGAGGGATGACTGTAGCAGTGTGCCATTTGATAGGGACAAAGCCTGAGGTAAGGTTGTGATTGAACAGGGCACATAAATGTGGTGCCCTTTCACTTTGTAGTTCATGTAGAACACATCCAGGGATATTGTCGGGTCCCATGGAAGCTGTATTCTTGGCCTTGGACAATGCAGACTTAACCTGTGCTGCAGTAATGCTGGTGCCTGGCATTCCTCCAGTATTGTGATTGGTCCTGGGGGGGGGGGGTAAGGTTGGCCTGTCTTAGTTAGGAACTTCTCAGTTCTTTGTAGTTTGATATGCCTAGGGAGGTATATCCCAAAGGGGGCATTGTATTCAATAACTGGCTTAATCAGTGCTGAGTATAAGGGGACACTAACCTCTTTGGATCTGGAAGATGTTCCCTGGGCAGTCAGGTAGGCTAAGTAGAGGGACCTTCTGACTACTGTCATTAGACGATGATCAAAGGAGAGGGAGTTATCAATCCAAGTTCCAAAATGCTTAACAGCATTCTCATTCTGGAATGGCTTATTGACTGTTATATGCTAGGATGAGGGGTAATTTACCAAATGTGACAGTATTGCACTTTTTGGGCTTTTAATGTAAGGTATTTACCATTGTAAGTACTTGCTGCAGGGCTTGAGTGTCAGAGAGTGACTTTACAGCGACTGCCAGTTTACAGTTGTCCACAAACTTGGTTAGTCATAGGTCTTGGTTCATGGCATAGAGATGAGAAAAGTAAATGCTTAACAAAAGGAGTTACTGTATGGGCGTCGCAGAACACTACTCATCACATTCATATTCTCTCAGGCATCTTCCTTCACTGGGTAGGTTCTGTCCTTAAGTCAATGCAGTTTCCATCTTACCATATTATTTGAAATGCTTTGAGCTTATTAACTATGACAGCATAGCAGATGGTGTTAAAGGCCTTGGCCAGGTTAAAGTATACAGTGTAGAGAGCATAACTGCTGTCAACAGCTTGTGTTACTCTTTCAAAAAAGTTAAATCAGATTTATTAGATATCATCTACCCTTGACAAAGCCAAACTACTGCAGGTCTAGCCTGATAAAATATTATATTAAAATCTTATCAGGTCTGTTGTAGTATGTTCCAAGGCTTTGCAAATAAGACTCTTCAGGCAGATGGGCCTATAATTTCTGGGGTTAGCGGTGGGATCACCCTTGTGGAGTGGCATCACTACTGTTCAACAAACCTCCGTGATGAAGTCTGTGGCTAAATTCTGGTTAAATAGTTTAAGGAACAGCTCTGCCAGGACTTGCTTACTACTGTTTACTAAACAGACTTGGTGCATTATTAGGTCCCATGGAGGAAGTATTCATAGTCTTGGAGAGCACCTTTAGTATGTGCTCTTTAGTGATAATGTGGAGTTTGAGAGCTTCAATTGTAAGTAGGCCTTGGTAGTCATTTATGAGGCAAAGTTTGCACTGAATTTGTTTGTTAGTATGTTAGCAATATTTATTGGGCTAGAGTAGGTGTTGACATTATGAATAAGTTCAGAGCAATGTTGTGTGTTATTTCTTATACTTTTCTAATATAACTAAAATATTTGTAGTTGTCCTTAGCTTCTGACACTAACCTAAGTTCATGGAGTGCCTTGGTAGTCAGAATAGTATTTTTCAAGTTTTAAGTCGGATGTTCATCGTGCATACAGCTGCAGTCATAACAGATGGGTTTTCCTGCTGTTAGGCGGGTCCTCGGTCGGCCGAATTCCAAAATCTAGGTCCGGCGTCGGTTGTCGTCACTTCTTCCCTGACGTCAGTGCGACAGGGGTATAAAAGATCCAGCCGACGCCATTTTCTTCAGTCTTTCTTGCCGCACGGTGCCCGAAGCAGTTCGCAAGTGCCGGTCGGCCAGCTCCTGAGATTACGAATATTTTTCAACCGAAGACTTCTTGAAAGCTAAGTACCCCATTGGGGAAACTTTTCTTGCCTCAAAGTAGTCAGACAAAGTTAATAATTGCATTTCATGTGGGAAGCAAATACCACATAAGGATTTCCATTCCCTCTGTATACCTTGCTTAGGCCAAGACCACGACGTCTCGGCCTGTCGTTTTTGTGCTACATTCAACAGACGCACTATTAAGCGTTGGGCGGAGTTCACCCAACACTATTTTGGCAAAAAGTTTAATTGCAACATGTCGTCGGATACTCCGACTCCAATTTTGAGTAAACGACGTAAAGATAAGGACCGACATACAAGGTCCACGACTTCTACCGACACCACGCTAAAGCCGACTACATGTGCTCCGGTTCTCAGCGAGGCGCCTATGCAGCCCCTGACTACTGATGACACTTCATTAGCGGTGTCTTCTGTGCCCGAGGTCACAGGCTCTTCGGCCCACACCCCGACTACAGATACCGAAGCCACTATTGGCGGGGAAACTCAAGAGTTCAGACAGGCCTGCCACCTCTCAAGGTGTCTTCAGGCCTTCTTCTTCTTTTTCCATTAAGGCTTACACTAAGTCTAAAGCAGCCATGCATTCCAAAAGACAAGCTCCACAGGGCCCCTCTCAAGACCCCATACCTAAAAAGCAGATGCTCAAAATGGCTGAGGATTTGTTTACTCTTATCAGGGGTTATCAACCCCCCTCGGACAAAAGGCCCAGAGTGGAAGAAGAATACCCTTCCTCGGACCAGGCCTCCATTACTTCAGAACATTCTGAGGACCAGGAACATTCTTACTCCCCTTTCGAAGATTCTGATGCAGAGGAGTCCATTCCCTCTGTCTCCCCCCCCCCCCTGAGGATTACTCTTTTGGGGAAACCTTGCATACCTTGAGGGAACACTTCCACTGGGAAGGCCAAGAGTACTCGGACTCCAAGAAAAGGCTCAGGGAGTTCCTCTTGCTCCCTCAGCACAGGCCTCTGGCTATACCTCCTGTCTTAGACATACTAGATGATGTGTATTCAGAGGCCAGCCTTAACCCAGATTCTTTACCTCCAGCTCCAGTCAAGCCTGATAGGTATTACCGGGTTCCTGATTCACACCAATTCCTATACAAAAGCCATGCAGCTGACCCAGAAACTATTTCACAGGGTCCCAAGGGAATTAAGGCCTCCACTGCCAAAAATCCATTACCTTCAGAGAGGGATTCCAGAGCTTTAGAAAGGTGGGGGGAAAAGGTATACACCTCGGCCACTTTAACCATGAGGGCATTAAACTGTCAGTTCCATATGTTAAAGTATCGACAGTTTTTGTTATCTCAGTTGAAAAGCAAAATGTCACAACCTGAACAACCAGACTTGAAGGAGTTTCAGGATTTGTTGCATAGTGCAGAGCAAGTGGGTAAACATACCTTGCAATGTGGTTTTGATGCTTTAGAGGCCTCTTGTAGAGCTGCTGTTGCAGGATCAGTCATACGTAGACATGCTTGGCTCAAAGAGCAAACCTTACCAGATTATGTCAAAGCTAAATTACTAGATGCACCTCTTCAAAAAGATGTATTGTTTGGTGTTAAAGCTGAGGAGGTATTAAAGAAAATGGAGGAAAAGGCAAAATCAATGCAAACAGTGAAAGATTTTCTATAGGTACAACCACCACGCTTCAGTAGAAATTGGCCTTCAAAAAATTGGTCCTTTCCAGCCACGGACAGACCTCAAAGAGGTAGATACAGGCGCCCGAGAGGTAGAGGGCAATCTCAAGGATCATTTAGAGGCAGACAATGGCAAACACCTACACCAAGAGGGGGTGAAGATAGTTCACAGCCATTCAGAAAGCAGACCCAATGACTTTCCCCTTTGCATGCCGAGCAAGGCTCAAATGGCAGCACCTTTAGGCGGAAAACTGGCATTATTTTCGAAAAATTGGCATATTGTCACAAAAGACAAATGGATCCTGGACATTATAGACAGAGGCTACAGATTCCACTTTCACACCCTTCCAAAAATGAGAGGCATGCCAAACCTGCCACACAATCAAAGGACAGAGGCACAAAAACAAATTTCAGATCTCATGGACATGAAAGCTATTCAAGAGGTACCTGCACTAGAACAGGGTCAAGGTTTTTATTCCAGCCTATTCCTGGTACCAAGGAAGGGCAAAGATTGGAGACCTATTTTGGACCTATCCATCCTAAACACATATTTACTTGTACCAAAGTTCAAGATGCTCACATTACAGCAGCTTCTTCCCATGCTGGGCAAGGAGTCTTGGCTGGTAACATTGGACCTCAAGGAGGCATACCTGCATGTCCCAATCAGACAAGATTGCAGATGATACCTCAGATTTCTTGCAGGTTCATCCCATTATCAATTCTCTGCATTGCCCTTTGGCTTATCTACTGCGCCCAGAGTGTTCACGAAATGCCTGGCATCAGTAATTACCTTCTGCAGACTTCAAGGGATACAAATATACCCATATCTGGACAACTGCCTGATCCAAGCAGACAGCAAACACACTCTTCTGAAACACCTGGCATTTGTAATAATGTTGTTGAAATCTCTGGGATACACAGTCAACAAAAAGAAGTCAAGACTAATACCCTCTCAAACAATAATTTTCCTGGGTGCCAGCTTGGATACAAACACCCAGATGGCCTACCTCACACCAGAGAAACAAGGGCAATTAACTCAGTACTTCAGAAAACTGGCAACCTTCACCAGGCTGACTGCAAGGAAAATCCTGCAGGCTCTGGGATTCATGGCATCTTGCATCCTGCTAATCCCATGTGCAAAGCTGCATATGAGGAAACTTCAATGGTACCTAAAAAACTTATGGTCTCAACACAGCCACAGTTTGGAAACAATCATACCACTGATTCCATGTCTTCAAAAGGAATTTCTGTGGTGGGCTCAAGCATGCCAAAGAAACATAGGTCTCCCATTCTGTAAGCCTCAAGCAAATCAAGTCATCACAACAGACGCCTCGAACTACGCCTGGGGGGCGCACATGACAGATTGGTGCATTCAGGGCAAATGGTCACAAAAAGAAAAGCACCTACACATCAATGAAAAGGAAATGCTAGCAGTAATAAATGCTATTATGGCTTTCAAAGACCTGCTGCATCCAGGCCAGCTATTGATAAGAACAGACAACACCACAGTGATGTGGTACATCAACAAACAGGGCGGAACTCATTCATACCCCCTGTGCAGACTAGCCATGTCCCTTTGGAACATGGCTCTGGAATTGCAAATCCAACTTCAAGCACAATTCCTGCCAGGGAAGGAAAACACACTGGCAGACAACCTGAGCAGAAATATGACAGATCCACGCGAATGGAAGTTGCATCCTCAAGTTTTTACAATGATAATTCAAGGATGGGGAAGGCCAGACCTAGATCTCTTTGCCACCCACAGAAATTACCAATTGACAAAATTCTGCTCAAGGATCTTTCATCCACAGGCCTGGAAAGTGGACGCACTCTTTCAGTTGGACAATGACGGTTTATGCCTTTCCACCTCTTCCACTGCTGGCCAAAGTTCTATTAAAAGCCAGAGTAGACAGACCAAAGATGATTCTCATTGCTCCAGACTGGCCAAGACAACACTGGTACCCCACTCCTGAGGAGCCTGACGCATTCCCCACCATGGATCTTGCCTCTAATGCCTCTTCTACTGACTCAGCACAACTTCAAAACTTTTCATAGTCAGCTGAAAACACTCAATCTAGCTGCATAGAGGATTCCTTAAATTCACAGCAGACCCTACTCTCCAAGGAGGTGCAGGATGTCATTTTGGAGGCCAGAAGACCTTCTACTAGAAAAGCCTACTCTGCAAAATGGAAACGGTTTTGTGCCTGGAATCAGAAAAAGGGTCAGAATCCTGGAATACTGAACTTACCTCAAATACTACAGTACCTAGCCGAGCTGTTAAGCAGTGGACTTTCATTCTCCTCTATCAAAATCCATGCCTCAGCCATTTCTGCAGAATACAACACTGATCCTCCTTTATTCTCTCACCCTCTCTTAACAGTTCCTCAGAGGGGCTAAGAATATAACACCCCCAAGGAAGCAACCAGTACCGGCTTGGGACCTCAATTTAATTCTAGAAAAACTGACCCTGCCTCCTTTTGAGCCAGCTGCTTCAACAGATCTGCAATATTTGTCATGGAAAACAGCCTTCCTTCTAGCTATCACCTCAGCACGCAGGGTTTCGGAACTACAAGCCCTCATGGCTGTGCAGCCTTTCATCATTTTCCATCAGGACAGAGTTTCCTTATGAACCAATCCTTCATTTATGCCAAAGGTAGTATCCAGGGTAGCCTTGAATCAGGCTATCCACTTACCTACCTTTTACCCTAATCCATAAAACAAAGGGGAGAGGTTACTACATTCCTTGGACATTCACAGACAGCTCCGTTATTATTTGGACAGAACAAAGCCTTTCAGAAAATCAGAGCAACTCTTTGTGTCCTATGCTACAGGTGCTCAAGGGAAGCCTATTTCCAAACAGACAATCTCAAAATGGATAGCCCACTGCATATGCTCTTGTTACTCTATTCATGGTAAAACTGTACCTACAGGCATCAGATCTCTCCACAAGGGCCACAGCTACCTCTGCAGCTTTCCTCAGGGGGGTTCCTACCAAAGACATTTTGGAAGCAGCCACTTGGAGTTCTGTACATACTTTCTCCAAGCACTATCACCTACCATTATACTCCAAAACTAGAGTGGGCTTTGCCACTGCAGTCTTGCAGGGCATCCTGGCTCCTCCTAGTTCCACTTAGTGCCTACCACCCCTTTATTAGCTTTGGGATTCTACCCATCTGTTATGACTGCAGCTGTATGCACGATGAACATAGTCCAGTTTTGTACCTACCATAAATTTAGATGTTCGAGTGCTAATACAGCTGCAGTCCAGGTTTCCCTCCCTCCTTCCCCTCTTGGGACAGGCCTAATGGCTAACACCTCCTCATACAACCTCATTGGGGTATTCTTTTATGGTGTATTGCTTGCAACTACTGTTTTTTGATTATATTGCATTTGCTTTATTACATAAATTTATCTTTTGCCTTCCTTCTGGGGGCACCTGACATCTGGGGCAAGAAAAACTGAAGAAAATGGCATCGGCTGGATCTTTTATACCCCTGTTGCACTGACATCAGGGAAGAAGTGATGACAACCGACGCCGGACCTAGACTTTGGAATTCGGCTGACCGAGGACCCGCCTGACGGCAGGAAAACCAATCTGTTATGACTGCAGCTGTATTAGCACTCGAACATCTACATTTGTGGTAGGTACAAAACTGTACTTTTTCTGAAGTTCTCCTTAGTTTGAGGATCTCTTGATCCACTCTGTATGTGATGTTTTTTTTTTTTTACTTTTATTGCAGATTTTTATTTAAGACGATGGGCCACCTGTATGGTTTGCTTATAAATTTCTTATTATATTTAGATCTGGTTGGGGTTGCCAGTTCAAGTGGTATAGAAATCCAAAATCCTTTGTGAAGCTACCTGCTGTGGCAGCATATAGGATTATGTTTAAATATGTACATTTTCAAGTGTTGTCCTAGAAATGGATAAGATTTGTAATCTTGAAGTCTTAAAATTCTGGGATATTGGTATTTACAGGTATAGAGATTTTAAAAGTGAAGGTCAGCATTTTATGTTACAACTTCTCTTGGAAAGGAGATGTATAATGAAGCTGTATTTGTAAGGACAAAATGAAAGATGATATGTTTTCTAGTGGGTTTGTTGACATTCTGGTCCAGGGATTTTTTGTTTAAGAAATCTCAGAACTTTGGAGCATATCCTAACTATTGAACTGCAGATGCTCCAGTTTATTGATGGCTAGTTAGTCTCCCAAAATAATGGAGTTCATGTTTATAATGGGTTTGAGTACTTTTAGGAACTTTACATGATTGTCAGGGGACATGTCCTGTAACATATTACAAATTGATAGTCCTGTTTAGTGAGGTTTGGAGTTTGAGTTCTGGTTGTGGGTTTCTGGGATTCCCTTTCTAGAGGAGATATGGTCCCAAACAAATATGGAGATGCCAACATAGTTGCCATTAAATTTGAAGCCATGCTAGATCCAAAACCCAGACATGGAGGGAGTGCTTTCTGAACATTTAAACTAGTAACTGTATTTTGTTAGCAAGCAAGTTAATAAACACATATGCAGCTGTAATGAGACATGCATCATTTAATCAGTATGCACTAGGTGAAGCTGAGGTTATGATACATGTTACAGGAATACATTTAGTGGATGTGTGCATATTACTCCTTTGTATAGGACTAGCAATGGATTTTTGTGTACCATTCAGTTATATTGCATGGGTGAGTTAGTGTTTTGTTGCTGTGTAAGGTGATTGCTCGGGTGGTGATTTTACAGGATAGTGAAGTTGCAGCTTAAGGGATCTCTGAGTAAGTATACTTAAAGTTGCAGTGGTATGGGGAAGTGAAGGGGAGACTTGCAGCCCCCCCAAAAAAAACACTGCTATTAGTCTGTCTGTCAATGCATGTCCTATTTGCTTGTTTACTAACTCTGTGCTGGGATTTTTGATAGATGTGCTTTTGCTATGCCTCAAATCCCGGCATGATGCACATTGATGAATCTGCGCACACACACGTCTATACATGTACTTGTATTTATGTGATTTCTGCAGCAGGGCTAGCCACCTGGCGGTGTAAACCTTGACTCTAGATTGTTACTGTTGAAATGACACCCCCAACCACATGTGCAAAAATGAGAAAAAGGGTTATGGATGGGTGGATATATTTATATAATTTATGATATACTGTCAGGGACCACTTGACATTTGCAATTCAGGCAAGAAAATAATTTTTCAGCAGCCAAAATGGAAGATAATTTTCAGGTCAGAGTAATAACCAGTATCCTACTTTTCAATTAAGGTAGTTGTGACATGAGCTGTTACAAACCCCAAACAGAGAATATTTATGCAAGCAGACATACCTCTTCATATAATCTCCAGACATTCGGATTGAATTAGTATTTGAATATATTTAAAATGTTAGGCAGAAGCACCCATATTCCAACATTACCCTGGATAGCCATTGAAACAATGAAAGTAAGGAAAATATGGAATGCTTGTCACTAAAGAGGTATGGCTGGAAAGGAAACTCTAAGATACCATGTCCCACTTTTTTTTTTTGCAAGGGCAGAGCAACAGTCTTTTAAGCCACTTGTTAATTTTTTTCTCTATGGAGACTTTTTATCAGTTCTGAGGAAGTTAGAATTTCGCATGTTCACTGATCAGCACTGCAACCTATTTGTCACATGCCACTGGGGAGTTGGCTGTCAGTGGTTTTCAGGAGTGCTGAAAAGGCTGGTTAGATATATACAGAGAATTTTTAGGTACGGTTATGCCTTTTTTTTTTTTTGTTAGGGACATGTGGTAGAACTCAGCAAAGCATTAATGTTGGAGGTCAGTCTTCTGATAAATTCATGTCAGTGAAATATAGACAGTTTGTTTTTCTTCTGATACTGCACAGGCTGTTTCTCCTACAGAAAATTTAGGCAAGCCACCCTTCCCTATAAGGTTAATTTAGGTGCATATATTATACTGCCTTCATTTGGCTGCTACCATAACATTAACCTCCCGATGCATATATCATACCACACTTTTGTAAACTGGTTCCTAAACACCCCAAAATGCTTGAAATGCATTCTTGTGTCTGAACCTTTCTTCTTCTGGTACATAATTCCACTCTTTTGTGAGCCATATAGAAAGCCCATAATGAAGGAGTGACATATATACCTATTCTCTTAAAATGCATTTGTCTGATTGCCATACCTCTTAACTGTCTAGAATTTTTCAGAACGTCCAGATTTTTGTCTATTCTTGTTTGTTGCGGTAGCGTTGTCGCCTCACAGTAAGACGTTGTCCTGTTCGATTCTCAGCTAGAGCGTCTTTTGTGTGGAGACATGCGTGAATGGGCGTACCTTCGTTGAAGGCTGTGCGTCAGGGCTGGCAACTCGGCACGTAAAAAAATATACTGCCAATCATTAGCTGACTGGAGTCCCGCTGTGGCGACCCCAACAGGGAAAAGCCAAAAGACACAACAACACAACTTGTTTGTTCCTCACAAAAGTTGTGACTTTCTGGCAAACACTGAGGAATGAAGTCACTAAATGACAAACATCGAGTTTTACCCTTCAGAAAATGCATGCTATCACAAATCCTGTTATTGTAGCAACTTTCTACATTTAATACGAGCAATTGTTAAAATCTCTCCATATTTTTGAATCTTTGTCCCTCATTTATTTCAGACTTAAACCAGATTTTTTGCAATAAGAGGTTGGGAGGTATGCTGGCAGCCTTGCCTTCATTCTGTTTTCCCCTCTGTACTCCCCATTTTTTGGAAAAATTTATATAACAAAGATAAACAGTAAAGGTATCAAACTTCAAAGCCATAACACTGAATAATAAGACCTCTATTAATTCAAATCGTTAATCACCATAATCCAGCAAAACAGAAACATGTTGCAGTACTCATCAAAATTAGTCTGATTACAGTCATTAAATCTGAGTTCTTGCATTTTTACTACTTAGTAACATGTATCTTTAGAACTGTCAGTGTGTAAATATAGAGATGTTTAGGACATGGGAGCAAAAGGTAAGATGGAAGGCTGTGGGACTGGTAGAGAAAATTAAGAAATGAAAAAGATTCAGATATTGACGTTAGATTTTTGTGAGAGTTGCAAGTTTAGGACAACCAGGTATTTAGATATCGTAAACAGATTTTATAAAGATGATGAATGCAGTCGATATGAAGCAGGTAAAAAGAACATTTTATATAGAAGGATTGGGAAGGATACAGCAAGGCAGTAGTTTTTTTTTTTTTGGGGGTTAACATTAAAAGAAATGAGAAAATCCTGTTGCAGAAGGCATGAAGTTTGAGATTTGTGGAAAGACTATGTAATGTTTAGGAATATGAAAGATTAGAAGAAACATTAGAACATTTTTCAGTGTCAAATGTTAAAAAATAATGAATAGAAATTCATGAGAAACTAATGTTAAAGCATGTGATATCAATGTTAATGTGGGATTTATGATGACGGTTCATAGGTTGGTACTAGACTATCAGCCCTAGGGCCTATACAAGCCTAGTCATAACAATTCCTTGGCTATTTCTTCCCACACTATTTACTTCCCTGGACCCCTGTCTAGCAGGGCGACTGACGTGATCCCCAGGGTGAATTTCCTTTCTCCCATCCAGTCGTCAAGGTTTCTTTTGAAGAGGTCCAAAGAGGCACTCTGCTTGACATGTATGGGCAATCTATTCCAGAGTCTGGGGAGTCTCTGGGTCAGGAACCTATCCCTCCAGCATGTTTTGTTTATTGTGATGACAAGGTTTAGATCCCTGGAGCGTGTGGCTCTGAGGGATTGGGATTTCTTTAAGTGTAGCATGTCCAACAGCTCTGGGTTTGACATGGCCTTGTATGTTAAGCAAAGATCCCCTCTGAGTAGACGATATGCGACAGAGTATAGCTGGAGTTTTTTAAGGCGGTCAGCGTAGGGCATCTGCTTTAGGCCTGTGATTCTTTTAGTGAGGTATTTCTGTGGCCTTTCCAGTTGTTGCAGATGTCTTGGGAGGTACATACCAAATGGGGAATTGTATTCTATAATGGGTCTAATGAGGGATGAGTACAGTGGGACAATGACCTCCTTTTTTCTGGATGAAAAGCCCTTGGTGATGAGGTGTGCCACATGGAAGGATTTCCTGACTGTTGTGGCGATGTGGTTTTCGAGGGTGAGACCACTGTCCACCTGTGTCTCTAAGTCTCTTATCAAACTTTCGGTGTTTAGTGTACTGCCACCTATATGGTAATTCACGGATACATGTTTTTTCCCAAAGGGGATAACTATACATTTCTTGGCAATGAGCTTGAGCCCATGGCTCTGGCACCAAGCATCTGTTTCTGTAAGGCCCTTTTGTAGAGTATCCACATCATTTGGGGATTCAGTAATGGCTCCCAGTTTGCAGTCATCTGCAAACTTTGTTATTCAGAGTCCCTTAGTGTTGGCCTGTACTTCAGAGAAGTAGATGCCAAACAAGAGCGGTCCCAGGACTGAACCCTGAGGTACTCCACTTGTCACTTGTCTGGAGCTGGATTTGGAGTTGGCTACTTTTACAGTGTGGGTTCCATCAGTAAGCCAGTTAGAATCCCATTGGGTGACGTAGGGATTAATGCCCAGCTTAGTAAGTTTATCTATGATTCCAGAGTGGGGGATGGTGTCAAAGGCCTTGGCAAGGTCTAGATAGGCTGTGTGGACAACCTTACCCTTGTCCATGGCTCTGGAGACTGATTCGAAGAAGTCAGTCAAGTTCAGGAGACAAGATTGGCCCTTCATGAACCCAAACTGGGTGGGGTCCAGTGTTTGAAGTTTGCCAATGTCTTTGTTTATAAGTTCCATGATAATACGCTCTATGGCCTTGCAGATAAGGCTTGTCAGACTGATGGGACGGTAGTTTCCGGGATCCAAGGTGGATCCCCCCTTGTGGAGTGGGATAACTGTAGCTGTGCGCCACTCAGTGGGCACAAAACCTGAGGTGAGGCTATGATTAAACATGACACTTAGGTGAGGTGCCAGTTCATATTGTAGTTCATGTAGTACACAGCCCGGGATGTCATCTGGTCCCATGGATGCTGTATTCTTAGCTTTGGAGAGTGCGTTTTTTACCTGTGTGGCCTTATTACCGGAATTTGGCAATCTTCCGGTATTGAGATGGGCCATTTAGGGGGTGAGAGGGGGGTGAAGTTGGCACTGAATCGATCTGCCAGGATATTGGCAATATCCTTGGGATCAGTATATTTAATGCCATTCTGTTTTAGCTCAGAGCAGATCTTAGCATTGCCATTTAGATTCTTGACATAGTTATAGAATGCCTTGTTGTCTTTGGAATCTTTCGCAATTTTATTTTCGTAACTAGCTTTGGAGGATTTTATGAGGGATCTCAGTTTCTTACTGAGGCTGGTAAGGAAGTTTTTTGCATCCTGGGATTTTCCTCTTTTCTGCAACAGTTTCTTCCTTTTGTTGTAAAATTTGTTTATGGCAGGGGACCACCAGATTGGCTTCTTTTTTTTGGATGAGAGCATCTTGGTTCTATTTGGGATGGCACGATTTATGCATGAGTGGATGTGCTCGTACAGTGCCTTAGTGTAGGATTCAACAGTTGAACTTTCAGCTCCCATCTGCATGGGTGTCATGAAGTTTGTCACTTCTGACTTGAGTAGCATGAAGTTGGCTTTGGAGATGTTTTTTTATGGAGGTTTCCTTACTGGGGGTTGGGGGTGGGATGTGGATGTTAAGGGTGATTAGCTTATGGTCAGACGTGACTAATGAGGGGGTGACCATAAGTGTGGAGCATTGATTTCCCATGTTGGTAATGACCAGGTCTGGGATATTGGAGCCCTTGGTGGGACTATGGATTAGTTGATCCAGGGCGTTGGAATTTATGAATTCCAAGAACCGTTGGGCAAAGGTGTTGGTACATGAGTAGCTTTCCCAGTTAATGGCAGGGTAGTTAAAATCACCCAGTATTAGGGTGTTATATTATAAAAAATGTGATTGTTATTATTTGTATTACCAGTACCTTTGGGTGGAAAGATAAGATGCTTAACATTTAGATTATAAAGAACCTTGTTATATCCATCTATCCACAGCCCCTTTTTTCATTTTTTGCACATGAGGTTGGAGTGTCACTTCAACAGTGACAGGCATCTAGAGCCTAGGTTTACACTGCCAGGTGGCCAGCCCTGCTGTGGAAATACTGTTGTATATCTGAAAAATAAATGTACCATTGTATGTATAATTACTAAGCAGCGTAGATGCACTGTACATATGTATATATTTTAAATTAAAAATCCCCTTGTCAATAAGAGAAGTCAGTTCTTCTGCATCCATCTGATTTGCTATCAATTCAGTCAGACAAAACTTTGGTATAATGGCTCCTCCAGGGGGTAGTACGTCAAGAAGCACGGCAGGTGACCCCGCTCTTCATATCATGTAGTACTTCTGTGGTAATGAAAAATGAATCCAGGCACCATTTTTGTGGGGTGGGAGAGAGTGCACAACTTTCAAGTCTTGCCATTAAAGGTGAGAGTGTTGCCTGTTGATTCGTGTACCAGGGTTGGTGTTAACAGACTTGGTGACTTGGTACTTTCCAACCCTATTATGATGCGACAGAGATGCTAAGCCGGAATGGCTCTAACACAAAATTCTTTGGCATTGTCCCCATTCTCCTATGCTGCTGACTTTTTTCCAGACTTTTCTTTTCATTGTTACTTGACTGCTTGCTGTTCACTTGGCCAACTCGTATCTATTTCTCTGTTTTGGTTCCAAGTCTGCAATCTGTAGTTTCTCCACCAGTATTTACATGGCATGTCGTCAGAGGTCTTGCTGATGTCCAGGCATGCCGCATACCGTATCTTTGGATTTCTATTTAGAAAAGATGCATATTAGTATTTTTTGCAAGCACAAAGTTTGCTGCCTGCAAGCCTAGGTCTCTCGTCTGTATAAATTTCTCAGCAGTATCCACAGCTGAACTGAAGCATAGATTGGTTTCCTGCTAGCTGAGAATAACAGTAGTCTCAAGACTGACTAATTCACAGCTTGCATGTGCTTGAGCCATCTTAATTTCTTCTCACTGGTCATAGTTGTCAGATGAGTTCTCCTTCAGTTCCAGGTATTCCCTAAAGTTTCAAAAGTGGTTGGGATTTGTAGAACAGTGTTCTCCATTTATTTAGTTACATTTATTTTGGAGTCATTTTGTAGTAACAGTTCATTCCCTGGAAGTTTATATGGGTTGTGGTATGTGTCCATCTTCACATTTCAGATATTGGCAGACCATGCTGCCACACATTTTTTCCAAATAATTCACATATCAAGTGTGTTTGGGGTAGGTAATAGGTACCCAAAGACTTCTACACTTGTGTACTACATGATTAGTTATTCAGAACAGCCATGCTGAGTGTGTAGTCGTTGTTAAACATTTAAGGTTGTTAAGAGTAAGAGATTAAAAGCCATGGGGGCTTTTCTCTTTAGAAGTTATTGGGCCAAAGGTAAGCCTGAAGAGAGGTTGAATGGCAAGAGCTGGCAGAAATTCCCACAAAATTTACAAAAAGATACTTCCTTATGAGAGATGAGTCAAAAAAGAGCAGAAGAACAAAACCCAAAACAGAACTAAAGCAAAGAAGAGTATATGAGGGAAGAAGAAAACTTGAAACTCTTGTATCAGAGAAAGTTAAGAAGTCTGTGGAGGGCATCATTGATAAAGTGATGCCTGTCACCACAGGTGAACGGTTTTGTTGGCTTTCACAAAAAAAATATCATTACAGAGCAGCAGTGAAAATGACGTTCTGTATGGTGAAAATCGTGGCAGTGGTAATGACTCAGTAATATGTGAAATGCACAAGTACATATTGTAAGACATTGGATTAGGTTTGTTTGACCTAGGTAGCATCACTGGAACCACAGGCATCCCTTCTTTACATATTTTTATCCCTATTGCACATCCTATTTCAGGGCTGTCTCAGACATTTGGTTACTTGTCCCCTGACATTAAAAGGAAAAGGTGTTGTCAAAAGAATGAAGATGCATATTTTGCAGTACGGTGTTTCTCTCCAGAAGAACTTGTATTCATTGTGGCAGTCATAATTAATATTTTATAAAGGAATATAAAAGATGTCTTCTGAGCTTTGAATATATAAGGGCAGACCAGACCTAATCAAGGATTAATCATCTTCTTCTTAAGTACATGAAAACAGGAAAGTAAAGAACACACCAAAAACAGAATCTTAAGACATTCTGAAATGTGTGGTCACTTATACCCACAGCAATAGGGAGAAAAAGTACTAAAAGGCAGCCACCACCATGGATACACATTTTTTTAAACATCCTCCCAACATCCATTAAACAGCAGAGAGACACAGAACCTTCCCCTTTCCCCCAGCTCCATACAACAAAGAAATAGTCTGAAAATTACACTTGTGTAGTAATCAGGAAGTCAAACAGTAGTCAGCAGTGTCAACCTCCCCAGTCCTCAGCCTTCTTAGAAGATGTGTGCCCTACAAATTGCAAACATGTTTCGGATCATACAATATATTGTTATCCAGATAGTGAAGCTACACATTTGAGATAACTTGCTCTTTTTCAGAAGAAGTTGTATTTCTTGTGGTAATTATCTTGAAGTAAGTTTTTTTTTAAGACCTCCTCTTCTGACTAGAGATTTTTTTTTTAATTTTTAAGACATACCGGCCCTTACTCTAGATTAATTGTCATTTTCTTTTGATGCAGAACAACATAAAGGACAAGTCTCCATACCCTGGTAATGAAACTCTTGCACCAAAATGGAGGGTAGAAATAGAGTTCAAGAGATATGACTGTTTGATCTGTAATCTGCTTTCAGAGTATGAGATAAATGCTGAAACAATCCCCAAGAAGCTAAAACTATGGAAAATAGCAAAATGAATTAAGCTGAAACCATGAAAAATCAGCCACTGTTATTTAATGTTTCCCCACAGGGTGAACAGTTGTACATGTTTTTTCTAAAAGCTGGCCACTTGTAGCAAATGATGTGAAGCAGGTGAAAGTTACAATTGGTTAGCAGTAGGTGACCAATGAGTCAGAATTCAAACTGGAAGAAGAAAAAAATGGCTGTGAAAGTGGAGGTGAATAAACAGTGTATCGTATGGAAGCGAGGGAATACATGATACAAAAGCAACAAGGTAAACTGGATGATCTAGAGAGCAGGTTGAGGAAACAAAATATTAGATTCAAGGGAATAAGTGAAAACAGGCTGTGAGCAGGATGCCTGTGTGCAGAGTGGAAAGCATTTTTTAAAAAAGCAAAATTCTTAAACCGGATTGCTGTGACATCTTTCCATTGCCCTTGGATAACATCAGTGGATACTACTAAGTATTCTTAACATGTATTTGGACTAAATTTCTAGCCAGCTGGCTATGTGAAAGTTAGCTCTAGATGGCTGTCACTGTTGATATGACACCCCAACCCATGTGCAAAAATGGGAAAAAGGGGTGAGGAATTGGATGGATGACATACTTTCTCTCAAAGTAAGACGTTATGTTGAGTGGCTAACACAGCAGAGCCTTAAGACAGACATTGGCCATCAACATGTCAGGTACATAGCTCCTCATCTTCCTTGTACAATACTGGAATGGTTGTGTACTTATATGTGCTATTAATGGTAAGGGGTTCATATTCTGAGACCTGTTTGTACGAGTCTGGAATAGAGAGACTGACTTACCAAAAATTCAGTCTTACATATACTAAGTTTGAGATCAATGTTTTCTGAATATTCCCTTTTATCTTAAGTATAGTGATCTTAGAGTTAGTATACATAAGTTAAGGTGATGGGGCTTCCCCTCCACACCAGAGAGCTCTTCAGGGGGGTTTGCAAAAAAAAAACTTTAAGCAGAACAGCAACATTTGATATTCCCTGTTCTGTATTTAAAGACTTTTTTTTATGAGTTACAAAATTACAGTAGGAAGCCGTTATTAATACTATTGCTGTTATATGCATTTATGTTTTATTACTGCAGTTGTCACACACTAAGACTTTATTTGAAAACTATCTTTTATCAGCATCTGTCAGGGGTAATTTTTTTCTGAAAGAACTACAGATGCCTCAGGAAAGTACAGTTTTTGAAATGGCTAGTCTGAGACACTGATATCATTGTTCTACAGAGCAAGGTAATTGTAGGATGTAACCTAATAACATGTAGCGCTGGCAGATTTCATCCCAACTAAAGGCAACGTTTATATATTTAGAATTAATACCAATATTCTTCTGTCTCAAAGATTCACAGTTAAGGTACATTGCTACTAAACTGTGCTTCCCCGTCAGTATATCTGGCTCAGCGTGGAGATACACAACACGCTTACTACTTGCAAAGTCAAGTTTTGTACAATGAAACCGCTTTTGTCATCCTGTGATGTGGTGGCATCAGTGGTTTCTAAGGACGGATTGTATACTTTTGCAAAGTGATCCAGTAGCAAGGGTTGCCAAGCCTTTTAGCATTATGCATGCAGCTCATCTGTTTCATGTGAGTGTTATGATGGCTTTCTCACTTTTTTCTCTGATCAGTTTTCCAGCTGTCCATCCCTCCCTCAAGTATATACATGTCTCGTCCTCCGAGGCTTCCTGCATCCTTATTGTCTTGTAGAATAATTTATTGTGTCCTGTTAAACTTTCCTCACCTTCATAGGATCATAGGAGGTTATTAGGCTAATGGCTCTGGGGTACTTACAAGACTAGCAGAGAGTTTATCCCTAAATAATTAACCTCAGTCAACACCTGTCACCCCTGTCAATGAGGTACAAAGATGGAACCCCTGGGACAGATTTGTGGTTTACGCTTGAAGAGGGTCAGCGAGGTCCTCTGTTTGACATGTATGGGAAATCTATTCCAGAGACAGGGCAGCTTCTGGGAGGCAAACCTGTCTCTCCAGCAGGTTTTGTTGATGTTGCATATTAGATTTTGGCCTATCGAGTGGGTAATCCTCAAGGAGTTAAGACTTAAGGATATGGAGCATCTCTCGTAGTGTAGGGTCTGATATAGCCTTGTAGGTGAGACACAGATCACCTCTGAGCAACCTGTATGATACCGAGTAGAGCGATAGTGATTTAAGCTTGTCCGCATATGACAGGTGTTGGAGGCCATGGATCCTCTTTGTGAGGTATTTCTGTGGCCTTTCCAGTTGGTGCCGGTGTTTGGAGAGGTACATACCAAATGAGGCATTATACTCATTTATAGGTCTAATTAGGAGGAGAATGCCAGTCTTCTCCTTTTATAATCCTTGAAATAGTGGAAAGTGCCTGTAGTAATATGGTAATGATTTATCCTTCAAATTAGTCTAGTAATATTCGTGTGAAATCTGAACAGCTAACATAGGTGAAGGAAAAATAAAACTGTTGTGTTTGTCTGTTGGGTTAACTAGTGAAATGTGACAAGAAATTCTTGTGCAAATAATGGAGAGAGAGATTCAGTACCTCTGAAAATTTTTTGTAGTTTGGCTGAGCATTGTCAAGATTCTGAAAGAGCATGTGAAATGAGGCATTGTATAGGAAAGTTTCCAGTATTTCATGAAGTATGTTTTTTTTTCACCGATTTCAAGGACAACTACATTCTGTCACTTTGTGTTGAGTAGGTATTTTGCAGTGTTCCCAATACTACTTTCCAGATTAGAGCTTATTTGAAAAGTAAAGTGCACTGATATACAAATGTGTAGCAGTGTTAGCTACAGCAGTGACAGCATACAATGAACCTTTAACTGTTGCTTAATCGAACAGGCCCCTAAGCTTATCTGTTTGTGAATGTGATTAAGAAGGCTGTCTTATGCGTTTAGCCCTTTAATATCCATATTTTACATTCTTCCGTGAGTTCATTCACATAGAGTTTATCAAAAACTTTCATGTAATGACAAGCAAAGAACAAGGTACACTCTAACATAAGTGGCTATCTGAAGGTCAGAGTAATTCCTGAAAATATTTAATCAGACCATTTTTAATAATTAACTTTTGCTTAACAGACCAAAAAACTAAACCAAATGAGAACTGTGCCAGCTATTCTCACTGCTTATCTTACTTAATGTTTCTGACCATAGTATAAATCATAAAAAAGTATCTCTCTATCCATCTTTCTGTCTACTTTCCTGCAAAATAATCTCGTAGGCCAGTGTATGAAAGACTGACAGGTCAGTTGACCTTTAAGAGTCCCTTATGATTTAAGTTTTTTTATAATGAAGCTTTTCTACCTGCCTTATTCCTAGCTTCTGACAGAATGTTATAATGATCGTAAAAGGTACGGTGAAGTATTCAGTTTAAGCATCTTCACTATAAGCTTGCTCACACTCTCAGACATTTGTTACTGAATTAATCTTTTGTTTATGTGCTCATTTGTTTCTGTCACTCACTCGTGCCCAAGTCTGTCTGAGATTGCTTACTTGTCTTGCTTTTGTCATGTATCCAGGCAGCTGAGATCGCTTTACTTCAGTATTATCTACAACTGTAAATGTATTTATGGATGGAAATGAAGTTACAAGTTCTGGTATCCTTGACTGACTAACAAAATAAATGAGTAATCAGTATTCCAACTACATTTGTGACAAGTCCCAGGGTTCAAGTGATACGACAGGAAATTACTGAAAAATAGGTCATCTGATTGTATGATGCAATTTTTTTTAATACTTAAAGAATGACATTTAATTGTTAAACATATTCTGTTGAAGTCCTGAGTCTTAGTTGGGATGAAAGTATTTATTTTTCTCCAGTACCTTTTCTGTGGTTCATCCCTAAAATGATACCTTTAACTACAGATATGCAGCATCATATCTTTAAACATGCAAATATTCCATTCTCCATGGAAAAAAATGAAAATAAGGGGCTGATGGGACCATAGAGTTGATACGTAGACTCTGATGTCAAGGTTTCCAAGATGAAGGTATATATTGGACCTTCCAAGAAACTTTGGTCATTCCACTAGTCGTAGATAGCATCCATGTGAGATGTTTGTGTCACACCATACTTCTCAACTGTCTAGATTTTTACCTCATGTTTTTAATCTGTTCCTCATAAAATGTGTGGTTTTCTGACAAATCACTGAGGGTAGAAGTCACCAAATAATGATATATGTTTGAGTTTCAGACTTCATATCATTCAGAGAATGCAAGTTAAAACAAACAAATCCTGTTTTTTAGCAACTTTCTAAGTTTATAAGAGCAATACTTAAAATTTGTCCCAATTTATTTGGCCTTTGTCCTTTTATCATTTTAAGCTTGGTCCATATTTCTTGCACTAAGGTGTTGAAAAGTTTGTCTCACAATAAGCTAACTTAGGAATCAACCAGACTAACGGGAGTACATTACATTATCCAGTGCCCACACTGTGCACCTGATGGTGTTGATGACAGTAGCAGTAAACTGTATTGATGAGAATTTTTCATGTTGCCAGAGCAATTTTACTTCACTGTTGCACAAAATGTATTTATCGTGTATACACAGTTTTCAGGTGTGTTGAAGATCATTACCTCCAGGCTTACTTCCCTTGTGAAATGTCCAGTGGTGGCTGGCGACTTTAAATCAAAGGGGGGCTGCAGGATACAGCTGAATGGGTGGGGTCAATGGGAAGGGGTGCAGCCAACTAGAAAGGGGGGGGAGCTATGCTCAAAACCATAAAAACTAACTAAATACACTGCCCTGGGTGCCAAACCGTCATTATGAGAGTCCAATCAAGACAAAATGAAGTGCAAAAGAATAAAAATATTTCAATGCATTGGCTGCATGACAGCTTACTTAATATCTAGATGGAAACAAAAAGGTTGTGAGGCATGAAAAAATAAATTACTTTTTAAATACATTAATGGAATGCCAGTCAAAATCAAGTATAAGAAAAACGAGCAGCACTCAACTCAAACCGCTTCTTGCACTGCAGTTCTAATTATAATTTATATTCAGCTTTATTAAAGTACAAAGTAACATGCTGAAAGTAGAAATCTCTGATGCCCCCACTTGTAAAAATGTCTCTTATCCAAAAAAAGACCTGCTGCCTGACATCTGCTTGTTTCATGGGGAAAACATGATCAAAGTAAAAAATGAAAAGCAAACAAGAAATAAGCTCAAGATACATTGCTTAAAAGGATTACTGTGCAGGTTATGGACCACACCATTGGCATTCTGTTTAGTTTACGCGTAAAGCCTGCAGAGATGACTGGAAGTCTCTAAGTGTAATGAGCTTCTTAAAATAATGTAATCATGTCCTTTATTACAAATACTATCATATGCATTTCAATACCAGAGGCCTATACCTTATCTAGTTAAGTATTCTCTACATGGCAACAACAGAAAGGCTTTCAATGTTGGCAATTCTTTAACAGTATGCTTATTAAAGCTTACTTGCATCTTACGATCTCAGCCAAGCTTACCTGATGGTCATTAAAGTATTGCTACTTAAACACAGAGCAACAGGCACTTTGAGTAATAAGCATAAATCAACAGTACAAAAAATATGACAGAAACCAGACCACTCTGCAAAAATGAAGGACAGATGAAAAGCCACTCTAGTACTTGTGTCTACCTTGGATGGGGGGGGGGGGGGGTACTCTGCACATTTACACTGCATAACTACTCCTTGCCTTGCTTCGACACATCCAGAGTCACTACATGGGGGAGTGGGGTGCAACATGTATGTCGCAATTTGAAATGTCTCTGGCTGACTGATGGCCCTGACACATTTGTCATAACTCTCAACCTCAGAGCAAGAAATCTGGACAAAGCCATACAAGGAAGTGAGACAAAGGCCCAAAAATAAGGACAATTTTTTAAAAATATTGCTCTTATAAACTTAGAAAGATAATAGAATAGGTCTTGCATTAGTATGAATTTTCTGAATGGTATGAAACCTGAAACTCAAATGTCTGTCATTATTTTCTTGTCACTAATTTGCAAAAAAAAAAAACACAATTTTATGAAAAATGAACCAAAAATGTGATGTAAAAATATAAAATAGCCACAGAATCCAGATGGGAACCTGACAAAGAAGGGACACTTTAATATTAGTACTGTTAACTTGAGTAGCTGACAGAATAAAAGAATCTACATGCATTTCTGAAATAAAAGTAATATATAACTGATTATTACAGTTATTTCTTAATTGTAAACCCTCCATGTTTTCTTCCAAAATTGCTATTTTGCGGAGGGATTATTAGGGGAAGAGCAACACTTTGAGCCAAAATCAGGGACAGTTGAGAGGTTTGGCTATGCCTAATTCTATAAAGCAATTTATTTGCATGTACCTCTCAACCTGTTAATGCAATAAATCTGGACAAGGCCAAATATATTGGGGGAACATATAAACAGTACTAAAAATTGCTCTTGTATAAACTGAGATAGTTGATAGAACAACAGGCCTTACTTTAGCATGCATTTTTCTGAAGGTTATGAAGTCTGAAACTCAAGTGTGTCATTATTTAGTGATTTAATTCCTAAATGATTTTGCCAGAAAACCACAAATTTTATGAGGAACAAACCAAAAATAAGAAGCAAAAATCTATTCATTCTTTGAAAATCTGGACAGTTGGGAGGTATAGTTCAGCTTGGGCTGTCTAAGTTTGCCGCCCTTCCCCCTCACAAAATCATGGAGCCTCCCCCTGCAGCCATTCCATTGATCCATTACTTGGCTATTTCACTCCATTTACCATAAACACTAATGTGCATACTGATTTACTTCTATGATGATTTGGACTTCATTTGAAAGTTTTATTTTGCATTTTACAGCACAAACACTAAGACATCTGCTAAACAAACTTAGCATTAAAACTTCTCTGCCCTTGAAACTCACATTCATTGAAACAGCATTGAAACCCACATTCAAAGAAAATACATTTTACCAGTGGCAGATAAAGATTAATTCTGGGCTGTTTTCAAATCATAGGCCCCTTGCATATGAAACATACATGTGCTCTTTGATACACCTTCCTATTGTTTTGAACATTTTTCCAGTAAACAATGAAACAAAATGCATGCACCAATAATGACAAAACTATCCAGTTCAGAACATTTCCATCATAAGTCTACTCAAACTTCTACAGTCCACCATTATCAGTAAATATGCACAATTCTACAGTCCACCATTATCAGTAAATAAGCACAATCTCTGAAGTAAAAAAGTCATCTAAATAATTCCACATTAAATAAATCTGTAACTAATGAAGAAGTTGCTGCTAGCAAACACCTTTATATTTAATGGAAAAATAGTGTCTGATGCCCCTGAGGAATAAATTGCCTATATTACATTAAAAATGATAAGCTAGTAATATTGCAATAGGAAATGGATGGCAAACTGATAGCAGGCTCATAGTTCGTATCTTAACTTTTTCAGTATGGCAGCATTCACCCTTTGTGGGAGTAGAACCAACAACCTTCTGCATCAAAAGCAAGTACACAACCTGTTGTGCTATTAACAATGCAAGCTAACTTTGCATAAGCAGCACCAAACTTCTCTTCCCCTGCAGCTCTCAGCTCCTTGTAAAATCTACTCAATACTCAACTGCATCTCAACTTCTCAGCACAAGAAATCTGGAAAAAGCCAAATTTATTGGGGGGGGGGGGGGGGGGGTGGCAAAAGGCCAAAAACCAGGGACACATTAAACATTGCTTGTATAATCTTAGAAAGTTGCTAGAATAAAATGCTGTGTTACCACCATACATTTTACTGCCAAGGTCCCTGTGCAAAAGAGTCAGAACAACATACCACTATGCCAAATCAGCTGCTTTGTGAAAGAAAAATGCTGTGTTGCCACCATACATTTTACTACCAATGTCCCTGTGCAAAACAGTCAGAGCAACATACCACTATGCCAAATTGGCTGCTTTGTGAAAGAGAGGATGACTGAAACTATGAATTCAGTTCTCACCATAGCAGTCAACCTCTTAGCACAAAACACCTGGACAAAAACCCAGTAATGAGAGAATACAGCCCTCAAACATATTCAGTGAATTCAGTTCTTGCAATAGCTGTCAACCTTAGCACAGAAAAACTGGACAAAGCCAATAATGGGGTAATACAGTCCCAAAAATAAGGACAAATTTTAAATATTCATCTTAGAAATTTGCTAAAATAAAAGGTTATGTTACTATGCATTTTCTGAAGAATATGAAGTCTGAAATTCAATGTCAATTTTACTTCTGATGGAACAAAAACAATTTTCAGCAGAGGCCCAGGGAGAAATACTGCAGACACATGTCTTTGTAAAATGGCAGGACACCAGAGCAAATCCCCACAAACACAGGGATGAGATGCAGACTCCACACAGAAGGAACCCCAGCCAAGAATCAAACCAGAAAACCTATAGCTGCGAAGCAACAATGCTACCACTGCACCATCAAATAAGCAAGGAATAAAACATTCAGAAACCTGAAGTCTGAAATTCAAATGCCTGTCAATTTTATTTAACGTTTGTTAATCAGGGCAATCTGACTTGGAACAAAATACAATTTTCAGCAGAGGCCCAGGAAGAAATAATGCAGACCTGTCTTTGTAACATGGGAGGACACAAAAGCAAACCCACACAAACACAGGGAAAAGATGCAGACCCCACATAGAAGGTACCCCAGCCAAGAATCAAACCTAAGAACCTACAGTTGTGAGGCAACAGTGCTACCACTGCACCATCAAATATCAAGCATTGCAGTCTTTAGAAACCACAGATATTATGAGGAATAGATCAGATCACATATGAGGCAAAATTCTGCAATTTTTTTTTTACAAATGGTGGTGGGTAGGGAATTCAGGTCCTTAACACCTGCATACAAGGTACAGGGTTCAAGCCTGAGTATCTCTACCCACCACCATTTTCTCTCTCTAGCCAGCAGTATATAGTAACTGGGGCATTTTACACACACAGACACCCCTTCACCTACTGGATCCACAGACTGATCCAAGCGACCGAACACACACAGCCCTTCACCTACCTGATCCAAACGACCGAACACGAAGCCTTTGATCCAGTGACTGAACAGCAAGCAAGCCCACAATGCAAACACCTAGCCGAAGCCCGCACACTGAAAACATCCCGCGAGAGCAGCTCAGTCCTCCTCATTGGTCCTGACTGCGGCTGAAGCAGTCCGGAGGTCCTCTGTTCTGTGCGGTCGTCACCACACAGATTCCTGGTACCTCACTGCAATGATTGCTGGGTACCTTTGTTACCATATCAGGACTGCTGGTAAAGGCAGTCTTTGTTTTTATGTTTTACAGATGTTTTTTTTTTATTTTCTAGGTGGGAGGGCTGCACTCCGGCAGTCCAATAGGACGAGCCGCCCCTGGAAATGTCATTCCCATCAAGTTTCTTTAAGTAGTCTTCTCCCATTCTGAGGTCAACATACATCCTGACAAAAGCAGGAATGAGTCTGCTATAAAACTTATTTTGGCTTCTGATACATTGAGTTCTTCATAACAGAAAACATGAATATGTCCATGTAGTCCAAGTAAAAATGTGTAAATATACTGTCTGTGGAGATGGTAAACAAATATCACAAAAGATCAGTAAACAAAGTAGCCTTGAACTGTGTCTAAAAGTGGTAGCCTGGATAAAATGCTACCTGGACAGTTGAACTTTGATATACTGGGTAGGTGTCATCTGTTGAAAAGAAAGGGCTACTATATGAGTGCAGTAGCATTCTGTATGGGGTATGGTCTATTTTCTGTTATACATGGATAGGGGATAAAGAAAGAGCAGGTAAATGTACTGATTGTGCAGTCAGTTTTACTTTTTTTTTTTTCCAAGTAGCTTTTATTAACTAAAGTATGAATTACCTAAGCACTGTACAATAATTAGAAGAAAAAAATGTGAAATGTGTCTATTGACAAATTAAAGCATAAATATGGTAAAGTAACCATATTAAGACATATTATTCCATCTGAAATAATCCCTGAGCTGAATGTTAAGTAGGCTGTCCTAAAATGATGATGGTTCAGGGACGTCCTGAAAGAGGCCTCAGAGTTGCACATCTGAATCATCATGAAAGATATTCCAGAATGCCACGGTAAGCTAAACAACTGTTAATCACCTATAAATTTCTAATCTGTCCTTGAATCGGTCAGTAGTTCCTCACCTGATCATTTGAGGGACTTAGCGTGCACTAAATGCTGTTTCAGATAACCAGGACTCCAATTGTTTTGGAAACTGACCTTGAAGCTTCTGATAGCCAGTTCATGTCCTGTAGCAACAATGTGATATGACAAAACATTAAAGTACTGAACTTTTTCGGGAAATTCCAGAGGAAGATTACTTATTTTCAGGGGAAAACAATAGCAAAAACAAATATGGAGAGGGCTTTTTTCAGGGGAAAACAATAGCAAAAACAAATATGGAGAGGGCTTTCAGAGCAGGAGTCATATTGGGTCCCCTAAAGGTCAACATTGTAGGGTGAAAAAGAATGGTCGACTGTCAGGTTTTGGGAGATATATGAAGAAGTGTAACCAGTCAGGCTTTTGCGAGAACAAGATTAGGGATGTGCTGCTAGTCATTATCATAATATAGCCCCGAGTTTGATTCTGTCAGTCTTCAGATGCCTAATGTACAATTCTGAACATGTCAGTTAACCAATTTGCGCTCCTGTGTTGCCCCTTAATAAAGGTACTTGTGCTTGGATTTGCCTGATTAACAGAATTAAAAAAGTGGGAAAAATATACAACAAAATGCCAGAATTCATCTTTATTCTGTGCATCCATGTAGTGAGAATGACTGCAGAATGGGTGCCGTTTTGAAGACCCCACTTCCATAAGGATACAGGATGCAGGCATTTCAGATGAGGACAAGGAACTGATTGAAGATGTGCACCTTAAGCCTTTTAGGTGAAAAAAAAATGTTTAATGATCACATTTTTATATGTTTGTTTATTAAACCATGAATAATACAGAAGTAATTTGTGTTTGATTTGTACTGTATAGTCTTTGTTTCTCCGTTGCCATACTGTATTTTCTAATACAGATTTATTTATTTTTTTACATTTCTTGGACTAAACCTGTAAATGGACTGGTTAACAAGTAAAATAAATCTACTGTAATGTATTTAATTTTGAGGGAAAGGCAAAAGGAATGTGAGTGAAAAAATCTGAACAGTAACAAAAAGGTTCTTTTTAACAGTGAGGGTGATTTTCCTGAATGGAAGTATGATGCACATCTTTTTTTCACAGAGTGGTTGTCTGGTGCTTAGAATATTGCTAAAGAGGTTGTTGGATTAGTAGTAAAGAAGTAACAATGCATCACTTAAGCACATTACATTTATTTTTGTGGTGGAGGTGTTAAGTTGCTGGTTAATAAAGATTAAATATGTACCTTTGTTTAAGAATGACATAACTGGTAGACCAAGTGGTCCGTATCCACTGTCAGTAATTATAGGAGACTGCTTCTTAGAATTTGGAATAACTAGTTAAGCCTTTCCATTGAACTGTTGTGTCGCTTTAGCAGAGTGACACAGAGCCTGCATATAGGTTCCTAAGATTAGATAAGTTATTTGCATGTTGGCAGTGGAATAATCTCATGTAAAGTTCTGTCTGCCTTATGGACTGTCTTACCAGTATGCTGACGTAGTTGCACAGCACAAATTCAGTGTAGGGAGTCATCACAACCACATAAATGCACAAGATAAGATGTAAGGTATATACTTTACAACTTTGTATTACCTCATGACTCCACTAACCTTCACTGATGGCCAGAGAAGGGCCATATTATTAAGTTCAAGAAATTAACTCACACATGTCTACTGTGCCAAGACTTTTGAATTAAGTGTAAACATGCACAGTGCCTCTGTAGACTCGCATCAAGACCTTTGGAGTGGAGTTTTATTGCATTCTGTATTACATTTCAGTACAAGGACCTCACAGTTGAGGTAGTAAACCATAAGGTATGTTTCACAGAAATAATTACCCAGATGTAATTATTTGGCTGCACAGTGGTACAGCAGTTAGCATTGTTGCCTCACAGCAGGAGGTCCTCCGGTTAGATTCTTGGCTGGGGTGCCTTCTGTGCAGAGTCTGCATGTCTTCACTGCATTTGCGTGGGTTTCCTTTGGGTGCTCTGGTTTCCTCCTACATTCCAAAGACATGCAACTGGAGTGTTTTTTCCCTGTGCCTCTACTGAAAATGGGCTGTTTTGCAGTAAACAAATGTTAAATAAATAAATATTAGAACATGGAGTAAAAGTTGAAACACCTTAAATGATTCAGAACCTTTAATAATTAACTTGAGTGTAAGACAAGCAGTAATAGTGTGAAACAGTGTGCCTGCCTCATTATCTGAGAACTATTAGGATGCATAATGCAGCATATAAAGCCCAGGAAATGGGAAAGGGTGCCCAGTAGTCTTGAACCTGATACTGAATGCAAGTTCTTCAGATTGCATCTTTACTCAGAATAAAAAGCAGGAAAAGTAAATAAAGTGAAATGTGACTTAGCCATTGATTACCTAAGTCAGTTATAACATTGACATACTCTTGTAAGCAGTAGCAGGTCCTCTCAATAGACATAATTTTCTTGTTTTAAATATCTGAGGCAGTATCCGCATCTAGCTTAGTGGAATTAAAACATGGGCATACTCTTCTTGACCCTCTTCAAAAGGAACCTTGACGATTGGGTGGGAAATGGGAAATTCACCCTGGGGAATCACGTAAGTCACCCTGCTAGACAGGGGTCCAGGGAAGTAAATACTGTGGGAAGAAATAGCCAGGGAATTGTTATGGCTAGGCTTGTATAGACCCTAGGGCCGATTGCCTAGTACCAACCTATGAACTTATGCCAGGATTGTAAAATGGATGCAGAAATGAAACTTAGTTTTAGAATTCATGCCTAGAGAATGGAATCATTGTGTATGAGAATTAATTTGTTTGAGCTAGGAACAGGGTTCGTTGTGTAGTTAGAAGAACTACCAAGTGAAAATGAAGTTAATGCTGTTGTGTAGTACTGTTAATATTAAAAGCAGTCTGGATATTCTGTTCTGTCTAAAGGAAGGGTAGTAGTAACAAACTTGGGTATTCACGCAGAATTTATTTTGCCTGATGTGTGTGTGTGTGTGTGTGTGTGTGTGTGTGTGTGTGTGTGTGTGTGTGTGTGTGTGTGTGTGTGTGTGTGTGTGTGTAGGAGACAAAACAAGTAAAATGCACACAATTCAGTCTTCAGATTAGTGTTGTTGACAGAGGCAGTGTACTTGCTGTTAACTAAACTAAACCAGGTAATTCATACTTCTTAACTGTCCAAATTCGCAGAATGTTCAGATTTTTGCTTCATATTTTTTGGGGGGGTCTGTTCCTCATATAATTTGTGGTTTTCTGGAAAATCATTGATGACTGAAGTTATTAAATAATGGACAGACATTATAGTTTCAGACTTCATATCCTTCAGAAAATGCATGCTAACACAATGCTATACTAGCAACTGTAAGAGCAATATTTAATATTTCTCCCTATTTCTGGGCCTGTACCCCCCCCCCCAATAACTTTGGCTTTCTCTAGATTTCTTGTGCTAAGAGGTATGTTATGTCCACTATTTAATAACTTCAGTTGGAAGGTTCGCATAATGGTTAAGGTATTTACCTTACAGACACAAGGTGCAGGGTTTGATTCTCACATGGGGTAATTGGCTAGACTTAAAATGGCCCACAAGGGCACTTAGCCTAGTACTAACTAATGTATGGTATCCAATGATGTAGAAGCACTAAACACAGGAATTAAGCCAAATAAAGTTCATTCTGCAGATAGAATTGAGCTTGTGAAAAAAAGGTCCACACACACAAAAAAAGTGTTTTCTGTAATGACCATACGTGAAAGTAGATTTTCCCACTTGAGTGCAATGGAGACTAAGAATCAGAGAGAATTAGACAAAAATAAAGGTTGCCCACTAGTAAAAATGGAAGTGTGGTTATTGGGCTCAGCAGATATAGAGGTAATTGACAGATGTAACTCATTTAACAGAATGCCCAAGTATTAACTCAGGCCGACACTGCAAATAATTTATCCATTATGTTTTAACACCCAGATTTATTGTCTTTTTATGCTGGTTTAAAACCAACTTTGAGGCTCAACAAGATCTAAGGAGATCATAGTATCACTGTATTCAGCCCTCATTAGATCAGTAATCGAGTACAGTAAAGCCTTTGGCATGTATCTGACCAGGCATTTGCAACAGCTAGAGTGGCCACACATGTTCCTGTTTAAAAGAACAGAGGGTGTAAATAATACGTCCTATATGGACTTCCTCAAAGCCCTGTCCTGTACAGACTGCTGAGGGGAGATCTATGTCTAACTTACAAGGCACTATCTAATTCAACCCTGACTGATCTGCTGCATATTCGCAAAACAAAGAATACTAGCATTAACTGATTTAAGGATCTCACCCTCCTCTGTGATATAAATAAAACATGTTTAAGGGATGGTTATATGTCTTAGAGAATACCCCTTCTTTGGAACAGAGTCCTACATTCATGTGAAACAGAGCTCTTCCCTAAACCTATTCAAACACAATTTCAACCAATGGATAGGTAAATCGCAAATCCATCTTTGGCCTTTATGGACAGGGGCAGTTTGCAGATGCCCTAAGTCACAGGTGTTTACCAAAGCCATTCTAGTCCATGGGCATTGATAATTGGGAAAATTGGGGCATGAATGACAAGGCTTAAAATAACTGTAGGGCTGTTAGCTTAGTAACCTCCTCTGATCCTATGAGCAAGCAGTTCTGTCATCTCAACTTATGTTTTCTATTGCAGTCCTTCTGTCATTATCTGCTCACTTGCTATTGTATGTTATTTATTTACAGTGTAGATTGACGCTAAAATATTTGTATTTTGCAAAAACTACATTATTGCTTATATTGCACATGCTGTCTGATTTGCTCTTGTGGCCCAAGATGTGGCTGGAAAGGGTCAATAGACCAGCCCACTTATGTGGATAAAAAAAAAAAAAAATGTATCGTGTGGGAATCTACCTGAGTGAGGCCCTATTCCCTAGCTTGTCTAGAGGCTTTGTTTCTGGATTTGTTTTGTTTTTTTGTCACATAAATGATATGTTCTTTATCAGAATGCTTAGGTCTGTTCAGCTAGATCAGTTTTATTTCTTATTTATTTGGTAAGATGTGACACTCTGATAAAGCAGTCCAAGAAAAAAATCCGGAATTACCTCTGCTGTGTTGAGCTTCATACTTCTAAACTTGGAATCATTGGCTTTAGGCATTGCTAAGTGTCAGGCACAAGGCTTGCTCCTAGTGTCTGCAGAGTTGCACTTCTGCTAGTCTTGTTTGGTAAATGAATGTAGCTTAGAACTTTTTGATATTTACCAGAGAATATTCTGGAGCTGTTACATTTGTTAAGCATGCAGAGAGGGGCGACTTATTTGCGGCTGGGATTAACTTTAAAAACTGAAGTTTGTGCTTACAGGCTGCAGTCTTGAAATAGGCTTTTCAGAATTTGGGGTTCATTCCCAACTGCTTACTGTCCGTATGGAGTTTGCATTTTCTTCTTATGCTCAGTGGTTTTTTGAGGGGCATTCTAATTTCCTTAAGGTATGCTGCTTCGTACTCCAGACTGTTCTTATGGATTGCATTTGCCCATGTGTTACAGCTGTAGTTGAAAAAGGTTGCAAGAATTATTTGATGTATCTGATTAACCAAGTGACTGACTATAAGTAAAGCATTTCTAAGATCATGCTTGAAGATGATGGATAGTGGTTGCTGGAATATAGTAAAGAAGACTACTGGCAGAAATATATTGTTGGGAGGGGGCACTTTGGTATTCATCAAAGCAGAAATCGCGAAGGAGTAATGAAGCATGGAAGCCACCCGAGGGAAGGAAGTCGAGACAAGGTGGGAGCAAGCAAGTTAGAAAATACAAGAACTAAAGGAAAAACAGAGGATGATTAACCACTTCCTTCCCAAATCTTATTTAATGAGGGAGAGGGATGCAGTGGAAGAATCCAGGGAATCTGCGACAAGCAATATAATGAGGACATTAGAAATAAGGTGGCCCAATAGGCACAATCAGTGTTCCAGCTAAAAAAACTTCACGATACCAGCTTTATTGTATCTCTAAAAAAAATCTTCCAAAAGCCAGAGAAATGCATCTCTCAAGAGATGCTGTTAGGAATATATGGTTAAAAGAAATAAAGTCAGAGCATCTGGACAATAAAGTCTAGTTTTCTTATCAGGATGAGCTGTCATGTATGCAAAGCTTGATGTTCAAAGGATAAAAAATAGTAATTCACAGTCAGCCAAGCAACTCACCACTTCATAAAATTCACAAATCACATTGAGGAATTACGGTTAACTGAAAATGGCAGACCAAATTCCAAATGTTGTTCGGTACCACAATTTTAATAAGTGTGTAGTAGCACTTCACTTTTAACACCTAGTAAGATTGAGCAGGTAAATCGGTGATTAAAACTGAGTTATATAGGAGGACTTGTCAGTATTCAAAGTGGGGCTTTTAACCCAGTTGGGCAGGGCCAGTCACAGAAACTCACTGCAAGTTGAGCATTCCCACAGGTACCTTTGCTAAAAAATATGTATTGGAATGTTTACTGAAGGAACAAAAAATAAAAGCCACCATGTTCTGTACCTGCTGTCCAGCAAAGTAAACTAAATCTTTCTACAGCTAAAAAGACAAGAGTAAACTTAACAGCACTGAAATACATATCAGTACAGCTACTGAAACAAGAAAATGAATGCCACTGTTTTTTTCCACATCTGTAACATAAAGTTAATATTTTTATTCCTTTTTTACAGTTAAAATACTTCAGCACAAAGTAATCACAAAAATCTTTATTTTCTCTTACATTTGAATTACAGCTTACAACTTGTATCATTCCATTTGTCTGCTCTATGGTCATGCACACATCTGCTTCACAGATTGTCATTGACATACTGAGAGCTCCCCACTATTACATCAGTATGCGTCTGCAATTCAGTCCTTGTACTTACAGCTAAAACACTGCCCACACTGACATAAACTAAACAGTAACAGATTGCCTTTCTGTATGTATACAGAAATACATGCACTAAAATTCAGTAAAGCAAAACACATGTAATCAACAGCATTGCATCAATTAGACAACAATTTCCTTGAGGAAAGGAAGAAGGTTGTATGAAAGTACTATTTAGCATTAAGAACATCACAGGCAGTTATGCCTGCCTCCTATTACAGGCTTGTACATTTAGTGTATGTCCTGATCTCTGCCTCCATTGACTTACACAATACAAAATAACCTGGAAAAAAGCAGTACATCAAACAGCAGCGTATTTTTAAAAGATGTATTTTTAATTAGCGCAATTGTAATACAGTAGAAAGCTAAGTTTGTAACATACAAAGAAACCCTAATAGGAGCGGACTGTTTTGAATGTTAAAAATGGGAAAGGAAAAAAGAAAGCAAGTAAAGCCATCCCTATATTTGATCAATCAGTCTCACTGGGAGCATGGTGTTCTCTTCTCCCTGCTACATTCTCTTTCTATTGTAGCTGTTCATATTGTGTTACTAGTTGGTGATAATAACTACAGAACAAAATCAGAAAAGAAAGAAATGATTATGAAATGGAAAAAGAAAGAGGACATGATGATTATTTTTCTTTCATTTATATATCTGTAGGGAAGATAACACTTTTGACCTGCCTTTATAAAGACTAGAAGACCAACACTGCCTTTAATTACTTAAGCATTCTGTGGTGAAATGAAGCGAGTGGATTTCATGTAGTATACCTGGAAAACAGATGCCAGAGATACAGACAAGCTAACTACATCAAAGTAAGTCAGTACAGACTGTAGAAAGCAATCAACCTAGGCAAGTGCAGCTGCATAAAAAAAACATTTCAGGAAACAACTAGGTTACTCTAAGCTATACCAGAGGTCTGTAATTTCACTGACAGTAAATACAGAAATCAACAAAAGATCCACTAAAATCCTAAGCACTTCACCCCAGTGGCATAGAGGTATAAAGCCTTAACTGCACTGCTGATGGCCTCAGTTAATTTGAAGCTTAGGTCACTGGAAGGATTAAGGGTATGGATGGGAGAGAGTGGATGATGCCATGCCAGATAGTCCATCTCAGAGAGAAGAAGGCAGTTACAGCTGCTGCACTGCTGATCACAACCGGCAAACTGGAGTACTACAGGATGGAACCTGGACTGGGTCATAGTAACTACATGCAACAGGTAAGTCAAGAGGCTGAGCATGTAGAGAGGCATGTCTCCTTTTAAGGCAGCAGCATAAGTATAACCATATGGCCTCTACAGGGAAGGGCTTTGGCCAGATTGGGGGGCCTTGCATGACTCAGTAAACTAACCCACTCCCTTGTCTTGTCTTCTCTCTCACCTTTGAGAGGAATGAATGGGGTTACAGGCCATAGAGCTCTTTCTGTGTCTGAGGAAACATGGTTCCAGCTGTCTCCCATCATATGTAGGATGGATGGGCCATGTTCAGCTTTAAAGAAGAGCTATTGGCAGGTTGTGCAAGGTAAAAAAAAAATGTTTAAATACCTCACTATGTAATGATGTAAAGGACTAGATTTCATACTTTTAGCATTCAGTTACATCATTGTTCCATAATGTAACAATGTCCCCCACCTAGTCAGACAAGTACATACTGTAGAGCAATATCAACAAAAGACATTAAAAAAGAGCTTCTTGAAAACCTCAACTATTCTGATCCCAACACCCCAAATTCCTCACAAAGGTAAGCCAATATATTACTTAACCACTAATGCAGACTTGTAGTCTAGCTTTGAGTGCTGGCGGTATTTCTTTATTGGTCCTGTTCGTGCTTTTCTGGATTCCTTCAAGATGGAAACAAGCGCACATAATTTCAGTTGCAGAAAGCAATTCAACCAATAACCCAACAGATTCAGACCAGTTGTGAACCTCATCCTGCAGTAGTGGTGCTGCGGTAGCGTTGTTGCCTCACAGCAAGATGTTGTCCCGTTTGATTCTCAGCTAGAGCGTCTTCTGTGTGGAGGCATGCGTGAATGGGCGTGCCTTCGTTGAAGGTTGTGCATCAGAGCTGGTAACTCAGCACGTAAAAATCCACTACCAAACATTAGCGGACCGGAGTTTATGCTGTGGCGACCCCTAACCGGGATAAGCCGAAAGACAACAACAACTAGAAAAAATTAGGTACAAATAAGTTATGGAATACATAGATAAATTATGAAAACAGCATGGCTTCAGAGCCAGTTACAATAATACTTCAGCAATTTATACTGTTACAAATGTAACATCATAGTCTTCTTCTTTCGACTTTTCCCGGTTAGGGGTTGCCACTGCGGATCATCTGTCTGCTCATGACTGGCAGAGGAGTTTTACAGTGTCGAGTTGCCAGCCTGGCGCCCAACCTTCCACAGAAGGCAAACACATGCACACACTCACACCTAGGGCCAATTTAGTGTCCAATCCACCTACTGTATGTCTTTGGGGATGTGGGGGGAAACCAGAGCACCTGGAGGAAACCCACATGACCACAGGGAGGACATGCAGATTCCGCACAGAAGGCACCCCAGCATCGAACCGGAGAACCTCTTGTTGTGAGGCGGCAACGCTAACCGCTGCACCACTGTGGCTGCCCACAAATGTAACATGATAGTGTAGAAAAAAAAAAAAGGACAGCTAAAAGGCTCAGCATTCATTGGCCTCAAGAGAGCATTTGACAGAAGACCATGCTCTGTTATGTGTACTGGAAAAAAACAGGTTTAGCCGAAGTGTTAATTAAATGGTTCTCTTCTTCCTATTTAACAAAACATTCAGAGTTCTCTGTAACAACACATCATCTTAGGCTGACACATTTCACACAACTACTTCAAGGTTTGGTCCGAGGTCCATTAGTATTTTACATATTCATAAACAATCTGTCAATGAATCTCCTTAAATGTTATACGTCATGATTCTTCAGTTTAACACAAACACAACATTTCTTACAGTGCAAACTTAAAGCCTGTTAGTTGCTTTAAAACTGGAAAAATTTTATAACCGAGCTGCAGCAAGTCAGCAATTCATGCTTGTTGGTACACCAGAAAAACTGACTTTCCCCACAGTAAACGTAAAAGACCCAAATCAAACCTTTCTCATGTTAATCATCAGAAATGCTTGTGTTTGGCTAAATCAGAACTTGACTTTACACCACATATGGAATATGTAGTAAAGCAAAGGCTGTAGTGTTTGAAGTATGCCTACAACTTCACGTGCATTCTAATCAAACATAGGAAACTCTTAAACCAAACATAAAAGGAATCTTACTTTTCCCAAATTTAGATGTTAATTCAAAACATTGCTTTTTGAGCAAGCTGGTTGTAATCTCTTCCAAAACTAAGGATGACTTGAAAGCCAATCCCCTACTCCTCTTAGTACGTTTTATATATCTATCCTTTGACTAGGTTAGTCCTACTAGGCTAGTAGCCTCTGTTCAGGAGAGACCCTTAGTATTATTTATACAACTAGGGGAAATTTGGCCAGAGCATCAGGGAATTTCTTGTATTCTTTTTGCTAAGTACTGTGGGCTCTTTTAGGTTCATAGGTAGGTACTAGGCTATCTGCCCGAGGGCATTTATAAGCCTAGCCAGTGTGTGTCAGCTTTCACTGCCCCATTGATTAATTAACTGAGCCTCCATCAAGAAGAACCAATGAAGTGATCCCAGGGGTGTATTTTCTGTTACCCATCCACTCGTCAAGGTTTCTCTTGAGTGTTAGTGAGGGGCTCTGCCTAATGTAGTTAGGAATTTTGTTCCAAAGCACAGGGAGTCTCTGTGACAGGAATCTATCTCTCCAGCATGTTCTATTTATTGTTGTGGCGAGGTTTAGCTCACTAGAGCGAGTGGCTCGCAGTGACTTGGATTTCTTTAGGTGGAGCATGTTCATCAATTCTGAGTTGGACATGGCTTTGTAAGTCAGGCAGAGATCACCTCTGAGTAAGCAATATGCCACTGAGTACAGCCTGTGTTTTTCCAGTCAGGCTGCATAGGACATATGTTTGAGGCCAGTAATCCTCTTGGTGAGGTACTTTTGTGGTCTTTCCAGCTGTTGGAAGTGTCTTGTGAGGTACATCCCAAATGGGGCATTGTACTCTATGATGGGTCTGATCAGTGACACGTAGAGGGGCACTATAACCTTTTTATTTCTAGATGTGAACCCTTTAGTAATTAGATGGGATACATAGAAGGATTTCCTAACTACTGTGGCAATATGATTGTCAAAGGAGAAATTACTATCTACCTTGGTCCCCAGATCTCTTATTACCTCTTCTGTATTAAGGGGGCTGCCACCTATGCTGTAATTCATGGGTGTTTTGTTTTTCCCTAATGGGATGACTATGCATTTTTTGGCATTTAGCTTGAGACCATGACTTTGACAACAGGTGTCCATCTCAGTAAGGCCCTTTTGGAGAATGTCTGTGTCAGTAGGAGAGTCAGTTATGGCTCCCAGGTTGCAGTCATCGGTGAACTTGGTTAGCCATAGTCCTCTTGTGTTTGCCTGTACTTCTGAGAAGTATATGCTGAACAGTAGGGGTCCCAGGACCGAGCCTTGTGGGACACCACTTGTGACTGGTTTAGAGTCTGACCTGGATGCCGCTATTCTTACCGTGTGAGTTCAGTCTGTAAGTCAGTTGGCAATCCATCTCATGACGTAGGGGTTTCTGTTCAGGCTGGCGTGTTTTTCTATAATTCCCGAGTGGGGAATGGTGTCAAAAGCCTTGGCAAGGTCAAGGTAGGCTATGTGAACTACCTTCCCCTCATCTATGGCCTTGGTGACTGTCTCAAAGAAGTCAACCAGGTTTAGTAGGCATAATCTGCCCTTAACAAAGCCGAACTGGGTCAGGTCAAGTGTTTGGAGGTTCCCAATGTCTTTGTTAATGAGTTCCATGATAATGCGCTCCATAGCCTTGCAGACCAGGCTAGTCAGGCTTATGGGTCGATAGTTACCAGGGTCAGTTGTGGCCCCTCCTTTGTGGAGTAGAGTAACTGTTACTGTGCGCCATTCTGTGGGCACGTAGCCTGTGGAAAGGCTGAGGTTGAACAGTGTGTTTAGGTGGGGGTTAGTTTGTTCTGTAGTTCGTGCAAGACGCAGCCTGGGACACCATCTGGCCTCATTGACAGGCTGTTTTCACCTGTGCGTCTGATTTCTGGGACAGTACACTTTTCTGGTATTATTGTGGGCCCTTTTGGGGGTGAAGTTTGCACTGAATCTATCTGCCAAGATGTTGGCAATATCAGTAGGTTCAGTATATTTTCTGCTATTTTGCACTAGCTCAGAGCATGTCTGTGAGTTGCCACTTAGATTCTTGACATAGCTAAAGAAGGCTTTGTGGTTATATTTCGAATCCTTGGCTATTTTTCTTTGGAAGTTAGCCTTGGATAATTTTATGAGGGGACCTTAGTTTCTTACTGATACTGATCAGGGATGTCTTGCCTTCTTGGGATTTGCTTTTTTTCTGTACTAGTTTCCTCCTTCTGTTGTCTAGCCTGTTTATGGCAGGGTCCACCAGACTGGTTTCTTTCTCTTAGGGGAGTGAGTCTTGGTTTTGCTAGGGATGCTACAATCCATGCATCCTTGTAGGTGCTCATAGAGTGCATTTGTAAAGGTTCCTGCATCTTGGACACTGTTATCCTTTAGCATGGGGGCTGTGAAACTTACCACCTCTGTCTTAAGTATGGTGAAGTTTGCTATAGAAAAGTTTTTCACTGTGGTTTCCTTGGTTGGGGGTGGTGGTGTGGTGTGGACGTCGAGAGTGATTCATTTATGGTCTGATTTAACCACTGACGGGTTGACCTTCGGTGTGGAACACCTGTTGTCCATGTTGGTGATGGCCAGGTTCAATATGTTTTCACCTCTGGTAGGGGAGTTTACCAGTTGATCCAGGGCATTTGAGTTGATAAATTCCAGGAAGTGCTGGACCTGGTAGTTTGTACTTGAGTAGTTTTCCCAGTTAACAGTAGGGTAATTGAAATCACCCAATATCAGGGTGTTCGGTAGGACCTTCATGTTTTCCATTGTCTCCAGAAAGGCGGAGTGGTGGTCCTGAGTCATAGAGGGTGATCTGTAGCAGGCCACAATTTGCATTGCAGATTTTTCCAATGTTAGTTGCACATGGACTATCTCAGAGGTATCATGCAGCGCCACTAACCTGGAGGTATACGTATCCTTGATGAATATGGATACACCCCCCTCCTTGTGTTTCGGTCCATGTTCTGTGGCCGAAATGTGTGGTATGAGTTGTAGCCCGGTAGTGCTGGGGTGCTCTCTGGAGCCTTGAACTAGGTTTCAGTTACTGCACAGATGTCAACGTTCTCCATACTGAGGAGTGCTTCGAGTGCGTGCATTTTGAGATTGAAACTCCTGGCGTTGAGTAGCATAACCCTCATTTTTTTTATTTGTGCTGTTTACAGAGGTGGGTTTGACTTTTGAGCCTTGCCTAAAAAAGGCACTATGGGGGCAGCAAGAGCCTTGGCCAGTATTCAAAAGCCTAGGGGTGACAGGTGCAAGCCGTCTCTTGCGAAGCAATGAGGCTTGTTGAGCATGTTGTCCCAGGCTGACAGACACTGAATCCCCTTTGAATGGCACCAGAAGCTTAGCCAATTGTTGAAATTGATAATTTTTTCTTTATACTACTGTATCAGTCTTGATGAGGGCAGGATGCTACTCAGGGTCAGGGTCATACCCGTCTGGGCTACATGATCAGAGAGCTCTTCCATGTCTCTTTTCATGTAGTCCAGGGAGGTATATCTCAAGTCATTCACACCAACATGAACAATGACAGAGTCATATTTGTACTTGTTCTGGAGTGACCTGAGTGCTTGTGTTATGTGGTGGATTCTGGCTCCCGACAGGCAGCTAACAGTAACCTTCTCCTTGTCCAGCCTATTGAGTGGGGTGTCAGTGTGCCTGACTATAGCAGTGGTGGATTCAGGAATCTGCAAAAGTGGGGGCGCAGTCTGGTTAATTGACTACCACGGCGGGAGTGGGAAAGTGGGACACTGGGCTTGGTGGATATGGAAAGATCACCTTAAGATGTTCTGACATTATATGTGAAAAGACATCAATAATACATTCAGTTGCTCATGATTTTGTTGTGGATGTGGAAGTAGAAATAGGTTTTTCCTGTGCAGCACACAGCACATTTACAAATAGCACAAGTTTTTTCAACACATGCCTGAGAGATTGGTTTGCCCATGCTAAGTCACAGTCTCCTTCCATGGTATACTTGGCATATGCATTGGTATAACCTATGAAAGCATCCCACTGAAGGTGATATTAGCCATAGCGAGTGCAATAGTAAATTTAAGTAATTTTTTTGTAAGTAAAAAATGATATCTATGGAAACAGTGAAGTTTACTTAAGTAACACAGCAATCAAGAAAGTAGATGTTAAGAAAACATCTCAGAAAGCAAATACTCAGTTTAGTAATTGTAGTAAACTTATAGATGAAATTAGTAAAACAGATATTTCCCTTTAAATATCTACTGACTAAATATTTTCTGAGCTTTTATTAGCAATGCTGTTTTAGTTTCATCTTGGATTTGTCTCCATGTTAAACCTAAAAACCTCTGTGTCTTCCTTTTCATCTTTTCAAGGTATTCAGGTTTACAAGTCAAATAACCATTAATCCTCACACTACATGAATAACAGCATGTCCTAATTTCACAGGTAATAAAAATGTTTAGCAACATATATTTTAAATACACAGGATGCTTTGTTAAAATAAACTATTTCACAGACCCTGTTGGTAAAGGAGAAAACCTACATGTAACAATCTGCTTAATTTTCAGTCAGTCATTTGGGACTTGGCTGCCTGTATTAATAACAGACTCTTCACTGACCCCTTGCCTCTGTGGTGGTTAGAAATCCTTTAACCTTAAACAACATATCCTTTGTATTATCCCACCATGGTCTAATGATGTTGTAGTACACACTTTATCCCTCCCATATTAGGACAGTCATTGAATATAATGCCCGATTCAGCATGTACCTCACTAAACACTTAACATGCTTAAAATGCAGCAGTTTCCTCACTAGACAGACTAAAATCTAAGTCCATATATTTTGTTTCACGTGGACTCTGCAGGGGTGATGCTTGGTTATCAGCAGCCCAGTATCCTAGGACCTCTTTCACCTAACATATTTCATTCTCATCAGATGTATATATACACAGCATTCTTCCTTGCATCTACCCTCAAAAACAAGCATCCTGTATATGTCTGATGTTTAACTATTTCTTTCTCCTGAACAGTATACAACCACTAGCAAGCAATAGTCAACTTTTACAAATCTCTAATACATAATTGTGAGGAAAGATAAAGAAATAAGGACCATACTCAACCCAGCTCTCACGTAACCTATAATGACTTAATGTGAACACCTTTGAAAAGGGTTGATGTTTGACTAGACAAAGTCCAGTAAAGATGGAGACCTCTACTAGGTATGTGTGAAAAAAACCTTTATACAGCTGGTGGTGTGGGGTTGAAGGGCCAAAGAAGCTCTGATTGTCTAGATGCTGTGTGTTAATTGTGTTTCTACTGCTTTCCAGAAGACTTAACCCTCAACAGTGTGTACGTCTACAGATAAAATCAGTGATATAATTTTACGCATTCACACGTATACTGACACTGCCCCTGGCAAGCCACATCTATCACAAGACAGATAAAAAACACACACACACACACACAAGGCTCACTCTTATCTACACAGCATATTTTTGGGGAGTTTGTTGAAAATGAGAGCATCTGGCTAAAACCCACAAAAAACAGGGTGAATATGCAGGTTCCACACAGAAGTCACAGTAAAGAACTTTACCAGAGAACCAAGTGCTGTGAGATGGAAATGAGACCTGATCAACTGCTTCCTCATACATCCTGCCTAGGCTACCCAAAATACTAATTTATTGCCACAGTACTGCTTATTTAATGGACAAATAAATGTAATAGTAAATAACTACAAAAACAGAGATAGACACCAACTATCAGTGCAACATTTTCCAGTTCTGTGTAAGTACCAGAACATGTCTATATGATAACGTTTTTTTAATATATTTAATAGCAAATAACATATATTCATAATATTCCTGGTAAAAAACTCACATTTACTCTGGTTTCCATAGCCAGATAATTGTCAAATGGGGCCCCAGACAAGGTAATGTTTGAGCTGACACACATTCACACCACCCCCCATGGCTATTCCAGTGTTCCATTACTTAGCTGTTTCTCCCCATTTACCATAAACACTGTTCAAACCTCTCAGTATGCATACTATTTTATTCTTTACTTCTACAATGATTACAGATATTTAGATTTAAAACTTATTTTAAATTTTATAGCACAAGCACTGATAGACATTTGCTAAACAAAACAATACAGTCTCACACTGAAAACAGACTTAACATTAACCGTAAACTTCTCTGGCCTTGAAACTCACATTCTTTGAAACCGCATTGAAAGTCACATTCAAAGAAAATGCATTTGACCAGTGGCAAAAAAAGTTTACCTTTGGACTGTTTTCAAACCATAGGCCCATTGCACACATTTTTAGGACCATGCATACAGGCATGTGCTCTTTGAAATCACCTTACTGATTGTATTAAACTATATCCCTTGTATAATGCAGCACCACTTGTTGGACTGCATTTTATATGTGTAATTTTCAACATTTTTCCAGTAAGCAATGAAACAAAATGTTATACCCAGTGATGACAAAACTGCCTATTTCAGAACCTTTCAACTACAGAAGGCCACTTAAACTTCTGTCATTACAATCCACCAATATCATGTGCACAATCTTTGCAGAGGTAAAGGTCATCTGAATAATTCCACATTAAAGAAATCTGTAACTAATGAAGAGGGTGGTGCTAGCAAACAACTTTATATTTCAGTCTTTCATCTACAAATTCAGTGCTTGCTGCCCTCGAAAAATAAATTTCCTATGTTGCAAAAAATAAATAAATAAATAAATTGGTAAGCTGATAATATTGCAAAAGGGAATGGATGGCAAACTGACAACAGGTTCATAGTTATTTGGCATCGCATCCAAAGGAAAACACACTCAGGACTGCAGTACCCCTCCCCCCAATTACAACACATCAGCAATCCACCTACATGCTGTGGGAGTAGAACCTACAGCTTTCTTTATCAAAAACAAGTATGCTAACTGTTGTGCAACTAACATAGCTTTTAAATTTTAAGCACAACAGTTCTGACCATTTGCTAAACAAAGTAGTTGCACATTGAAAGCAGACTTCTCAAGAGCAGCAGTAAACTTATATACCCTTGAAGCTCACAATCCCTTGAAAATGCACTGAACCAAGTAAAACAACCCTCAACATATCCAGTTCCTCCATTTGTAAAATAATTCCACTCCTTGTTACAACTTAAAATGAGTAACTAAAAATAACTAACTCTTATCACCACAGACATCAAGGCTTGTGAAACAGCTGCATTGTGCAGGTGTCACAGCCAGAGCATGGTCAAATTAGCCCAAGGCAGGGTAATGAATCAGGCCACACTCACAGCCATTCTTTGTCCCATTACTTGGCTATTTCTCCCTGGTTACCATAAACACTGTTCAAACCTCTCTGTGTGAATATTGATTTCTGATTTACTTCTACAATGCTTAGATATATTTGGATTTCATTTAAAACTTTTATTTCAAATTTTATAGCACAAACACTGATAGACATTTGCTAAACAAAGCAATACAGTAACAATGAAAACAGACTTGGCATTAAAACGTCTTTGCCCTTGAAACTCACATTCAATTAAATGGCATTGAAACCCACATTCAAAGAAAACGCATCTGGCTAGTGGTGGATAAAGTTTATTTTTGGGCTGTTTTCAAATCATAGGCCCCTTGTACACATTTGTGTGTTCTTTAATTCACCTTCCTGATTGTATTAAATTATATTCCTTTTATAATACAGCACCATGTGATAGAACATGTTGAAAGCAATGAAAAAAATGTATGAATATACATTGAATGCATGATATATATATATATTGAATGCAAATACATGAATGGATACATAGGAAGTTTACACAATAACCTGGCAATGGATGGAGATATTCACCCAAACCCTGGCCCTGCCACCTTAGATAAGGTAACTTCAATTGCACCTAACCCAGTTGAATCACTATCTATTAATAAGTCCCCCAACTCCCTCTCCAACTAAATATTCATAGCATAAATAACAAAGTACACAATCTTCGTGCCCTCCTACAAGTCCAATCCCCTGATATTTTATGCCTAACTGAAACCTGGCTGAAACCATTAACCTCAGATAATGAAATTCTAACACCTGGGTATAATATACTTAGACTTGATTGCTCTACCAGGAAGGGGGGGTAGCTGTACTCTTCAAATCTAAAATTTACCTCAGACCCCATTCAAGCACCCCAGGTCAATAAGGCAGAAATAATTGCTACCAAGCTCCAAATTAACAAAAACAAATGCATGAATATAGTCTGCGTGTATATTCCACCAGGGTATAATACCAATACACTAGAAGGCATCCTCCAGTGGTTAGTTAGCAACTATCCACAGGAAACCATTGTGCTAGGAGATCTTAACATTGACTGGAACACTTGTTCCTCTCAATCTCCTACTACCCATGTAAACCTGTATGGATTCACACAGGTTATATCCACCCCCACCAGGATGGGAAACTTAACCAAAAAGATAGTATACTGGATTGGATACTAATCAATAGCCACCCCCAAATGTATTCATCGGAGGCCATCCCCGATGACCTCAGCAATCACTTTCTCACCTTTATCTGCAAGCACAAATCTAATTACTCCCATCAGCCATTCTACAGAACAATAAGAAATAGTAAAAGCTTCAGTCCTAGTAAGTTCCAGGACAAACTTAAGGCATGCAACTGGGCTTCTCTAAAGCACTTTTGCCCCTAGATGAAGCTGTCTCCCACTTTAACAATAAATTCCTCACCATCCTCGAATCTCATGCTCCCGCTCGTTCCACTAGGGTAAAAACAAAAGCTGCCCCATGGCTTTCTAAAGAAACTAAATCAAAAATCATAGTCAGAAACAAGGCATGGGCAACATAGCGTGCTACAAAAGACCCCCTAAATCAAACCAAATTTAGACAACTAAGAAATGAGACAAAGCGATCCATTCTGTTAGATAAAAAAAAAACTACTACCTTCATCTCCAACAAGGAAACCAAAATAACCCCCACAAATTCTGGGCAGGGATAAATAAATTACTGCACCCAGGTCAAACCACCACTCCACCTCCCTCAGCCTCTATTGATAAACTACCAGCGGATGTTGCTAACACCTTTAATAATTTCTTTACTGAAACTATCCAAGTCCTTGCTAGCCAATTACCCCTTAACTCCGCTAACCCACTGGATAGCACTCCCAGCCCTCCTTTAGCTTCTGACCAGTCTCTACATCTTTCATTAGTTAAAAATTAAAACCTACTACCCTAGCTGCGGACCTTCGCCCAGCTGAATATTTGCAAAAAGCTGCTGATACCATAGCGTACCCCGTTTCCATTCTAATTAATCAGTCCATATCAGAAGCCTCAGTCCCCTCTATCTGGAAAATATATCATGTCATACCCCTCCATAAAGGTGGAAAATCTACTGAATTATCCAATTATAGACCCATAGCCATCTTATCACCTCTGACAAAAATCATGGAAAAATGCATCCATAAACAACTTCTGTACTTTCTAACCCAAAATAACCTACTGTCTAACTCCCAGCATGGCTTCAGGCCATATCATAGTACCACCACAGCTCTCCTCTCCTTCTCTAATGCAATAATCTATAACAGGAACAACTTCAAGTTATCCTCAGCCATTTTCTTTGACCTCTCCAAGACTTTTGATATGGTCAACCACCATCTTCTCATCAACACCCTGGCAACAATGTCTCTAGGCAATCACTCTCTTCGATGGTTTGAATCCTACCTGCACAATAGACAACAATCTGTCTTATGGCAGAACAAACTCTCAAACCTCCTACCCAATACCCTAGGTGTCCCACAGGGGTCTATCTTGGGACCACTTCTGTTTTCCATTTTTATCAATGACCTCCACACAGTCATCCCTGAAGCCATCTGCATTCAATACACAGACGACTCAACGTTGATCTGCACTGGCACCTTGCAAACAGAGCTGCTATCAATAACTCAAAATACTTTTAACCTAGTAGATAATTGGCTTGCCGCTTGCTGTCTGATTCTAAATCCTAACAAAACAAAGCTCCTACATTTCACCCCCACCCAAAGATCCACTGCATTATCTCTCTCCATTAAGGCTAATAATGGTACCATAATCTCTCCACATGCCCATACAAAACTGCTAGGAGTTATTATTGATAATCTTAAGTTTGATGTGCACGTCAACAAAACAATCAAAACCATTAACAGAAAACTGGGCTTGCTATATAGGGTAAAGCCATTCCTTACCCCACATGCTAGGACTTCCATTGCCCACTCCCATCTACTCTCTACACTCTACTATGCTTCCCCTTTACTTGTTAACCTAATTAAAACTGATCTTAAACTCTCAAGCTGCTATAATAACATAGCTAGGTTTGCAACTGGTCTACCCTATAGAACACATCATTGTAAAAATCTAAATTATCTCGGATAGCTAGAGCTACCAAGGCAGATTCAGTATAATCTACTCATTGTGGCTCACAAAGCACTTAACCAACCAGAAAATACACCTGCCCTGAAAAATATCATCTATTCCCACTCCAACTCCAGATCACTCTGGTCATCTAATAGATTGGTAGTGCAAACCATCAAATCCAACAACTCAGCTGGTGACCCCCTGTTCGCCAACTCTGCTGGCAAAATTTGGAACTCACTTGCTAACATTACCCTAGATACCACCCTATCTCAATTTAAAATAGCTCTCAAGGAGTATTTTAAGTCGCAATAGATAAGTCCCTGCTCCAAGCTTGACTAAATCTTTATTCATACTGGTGTACTAATAATATGTCTGTAAATGGAATTCAAATATCTTTATTTGTTAAGCCAGATTAGAAGTTTGTTAGACTGTATAAATTTAACAGGACTGTAAAGTGTGTTATATCTGTATAATGTTATGATGACTCCTGTTCTATCTGTACATTGTGATGATTGCATATGTAACCACCTTTGGAGCTTTTCTCCCCGGGTCTCTGCCAAAAATGGACATGTATCCAGTCGGACTATCCTGGTCAACAAATGTAAAATAAAAAATACATAAAAAACAAAAATGAACCAATATTGACAAAACTGCTCAATTCAGAACATTTCAACCATAAAAGGCCACTGAAACTTCTATCATTACAATCCACTAATGTCAGTCAGTATGCACAATCTCTGCAGAAGTAAAAGTCATCTGAATAATTCCACATTAAAGATATTCTGTAACTAATGAAGAGATTGCTGCTAGCAAACAAATTTGTATTTCATGTTTCATCTACAAATTCAGTACCCACTGCTCTTGAAGAATAAATTGACTACATTACATTAAAAAATGTTAAGCTGGTAATATTGCAATAGGGAATGGATGGCAATCTGAAAACAGGTCCATAACTAGGCATTTCATCCAAAGGAGGACATACTGAGGACTGCAGCACCCCACCCCCCTTGATGCCCCACACAGTATCAGCAATCCATCTACATGCTTTGGGAGTAGAACCCATAGCCTTCTGCATCTACTAACAATTATTTTCAACTCTACAGCACAATAGTAATGTTGTTGTGTCTTTTGGCTTTTCCTGGTTAGGGGTCGCCACAGCGGAACTCCGGTCCGCTAATGATTGGCAGCAGATTTTTACGTGCCGAGTTGCCAGCTCTGACGCACAACCTTCAACAAAGGTACGCCCATTCATGCATGTCTCCACACAGAAGACGCTTTAGCTGAGAATCGAACAGGACAACGTCTTACTGTGAGGCGACAACGCTACCGCAGCACCACCACCGCAGTATACAGCACAATAGTAATAGCATTTGCTAATCCAAACAGTTACATATTGTAAACAGACTTAGCATGAGCAGTAGTAAACTTTTCCCTTGAAGCTCACAATTAATTGAAAAATGCACCTGAAACACATTTCCTTGAGAAGTGCTCCTGAAACTCAATTCTTTGAGAAATGCACCTGGCAGCTTGATGGTTGGGGTAAAGGATTCAAGCTTTTGTTTCCTGTAACTGAAGTACAGGGTTTGAGTGTAAGCAAGTTAACCATTTGCTATCCCTATTTAGGGCAATTTACACACACACACACACAACCTCTTAGCATAGTGCATCGGGACAAAGTCTGAACAATAGGGATACATTTTAAATATTGCTGTCATAAAACTTAGAAAGTTGCTAGAATAAAATGTCTTGTGTTACCATACATTTTCTGAAGAGCAAAGTCTGAAACTCAAATGCCTGTCATTATTTAGTGAATTCAGCCCTCACTGATTTGACACAAAATCCAAAAAATCACAAACTTTATGAGGAGCAGTCCAAAAATGTTGTTGTTGTTGTGTCTTTCGGCTTTTCCCGGTTAGGGGTCGCCACAGCGGAACTCCGGTCCGCTAATGATTGGCAGTAGATTTTTACGTGCCGAGTTGCCAGCTCTGACGCACAACCTTCAACTAAGGTATGCCCAGTCATGCAGGTCTCCACACAGAAGAAGCTTTAGCTGCGAATTGAACAGGACAACATCTTACTGTGAGGCGACAATGCTCCCGCAGCACCACCACGAGCAGGCCAAAAATATGAGGTGAAAATCTGGACCATACCTCTCAACCTCTTAGCACAAAAATCTGAAAAAAGCCTGACATAATGGGGGAACGGCAGATTTTAAATATTGCTCTGCTAAACGTAGAAAGTTGCTAGAAAAACAAGATTTGTCTTGGTATGCATTTTCCTGAAGGGTATGAAGTCTGAAACTCAAATGTATGTCATTTAATGACTTCAATCTTCAGATCATCCAAGTGATTTGACATAGAATCAGAAATTTTATGAGGAATAGATCAAAAATATGAAGCAAAAATCTGGACAGGTGAGAATGCAGTCTCTCTCTCTTATTCACACACAAACATATATATATATATATATATATATATATAAACTCACTCCTTACATGTCCATCTGTGTTGACTGTAGCACACACACTAGTTGTGTTCCACTATATGTGGAGCATTCTGTCATTCCATTCGTCAGCATAGCTCTCTTGTTCTTGTGCTTTATTGTCCTCAGTCCCTCCCATCCCTTACATTAGTAACTGCAAACATTGTAGTTTTCTTCTTCAGAATAAATATTGTTGACGCAAAACATGTTCTTCCATAGAGTTTATAAATGAATTTGATTAGTTTTGGAATCCCTCCAACTTTGACCCTTCTTTATCGTTATTTCTCTATTTTTCCCTAATTTTGAGCAAGAAAGCAAGGATTTCAGAACTTTATTCAGCAAGAAAGCAGTTTTAATTAGTAGCCATTACCGCAATCGCAAACCGTGAGTATTACGCGGTCACGTTAATTAACTTCTGACTTCTCTTCCTAGCATTAGTGGATGAATAAATCTTATTTTAATTTCCCCCCTTTAAGTCTTAAAATTACATAAAGCATGATTGGCAGAAGGAAACTACACAGGTCTGTACATCTAAACAAAGAAACTAGGAGATTAAATGACATGAATGTACTATGTTCGAGACTGCCTTTTCTCAGAATGCTTCATTTTTCTGACGTATTGCAATCGCAGAGTTGGTATTTATATGTTCAGTGGTGTGGGGGATTTGACAAAGATAAGTTTAAGGGAAAAGAATGATATTCCCTCTTTATTTTTGATGACTGCTGAAAATTTCAGTATGAAGCCAAGGAATGTTTTTCATTTTTTTTAATGATTTTTGGCTCCGTGAAGTACTTACAGTTGAGTGAAAAGCTAGGAGAAAACTTTCAGAAGCGGCTGGAGGAATTTCCCTCGTCAGTCCATGGATGGAGCACACACACACACATCTACTGAAGTAACTTGAGGAATGTCTCAGCTGAAATTGCTCTTGACTTCTTAGCAGGATTACTCTGGCTTCTGGAACATGATTGGACCGTGGGAATCAGCTGACCAGGAACTAAGCCTCTCAAGTTCAATTGTATTACAGGAGACACCCTTGCAAAGCATAAACAAAAATATAAACTGGCAAACGGCAAGGCTGAAGAGCAAAATGCATCTCCAAAATCTGTACAGTTGAGAGATTAATGGTAATAATGGGGCACTTTAGCACCGCTGGTAAATCTGCCATTGTTGAAATGGAAAAAATGTACACTCTTGAATATACATTTTCAGATTTCAACAAATAAACAGTACGTTTCTTTTCTTTTTTTTTTTTTCATGCCATGGATGTTCACTACTTTAAAAAGGGGGTGGCACGCGCCCCTGCGCCCAGGCCTAAATCCGCCACTGTATAGAGTCGCCTATTTCTAGTGTGTTAGCTATGTTATTTCGCATTAAGGACTGTGATTGTGCGGCACACTGATTTTGTGTTTTATGTGTTGTCTGGCTTGTGACGGGAGGTGCAGGTTTTTTGAGTGTCTGCTTTGGAGATCTCTGAGGCTTTTGCACGTTTTTATTTGGAGCCTCCGAGTATGATTTTGTGTATTTATGTGTATTGTTTGCCAGTGCTGGTTTAGTATGTCTGTTTGAGGCTGGAGGTGTGGTGCAAGTGTTAATCTCCTCATGACTGCCTGTTCCAGTCTTGGGTGGAGAAAGCTTAGCCTCCAGATTAGCTATATAATTGCATCTCTCGCATATGTTAATGTTTTGTGGTAGGAGGAGAGGGTTGTCTGTGTACATGAGGCAGTTGTAACATTGCCTCAGGATACCCAGGTTCACCAGCTGGACTGGAGAGTATACCTGAAATTGCCCTTTGGTCATGCCTGAATAGTAGGGTGAGCTGCTTAGTCGCTTGATTGGTGAAGAGTGAATAATGAGCCTTGCCCTACTGGGCAA